>NW_027185761.1:24768019-24828939 GCF_028583685.1 Petaurus breviceps papuanus
CCCCTCTCGCCTGTCCTCTCTCCCTCCATCTCTGTCTCTGTCTCTGTGTCTCTCTTTCTCTCTCTGTCCTTGTATCCTCTTCTTATTCATTATTTTCCTCCCACCTAAAACTTACATATCTCAAGGATCTACATTTGGTTCTCTTGTCTTCTGCAACAACTATTTCTCCCTTATCAACCCCTGCCATGTCCCCATCGCTTCGGTCCTTGAAAACAATTCCCATATCTAGATAGCCAGCTCTGATCTCTCCCCTAAGTCAAATTCTCACACTACCAATCACCTGCTAAGTAATCTTCACCTGGAAGTCTGCCCCATACTTAACTGATCTTCCTGCCCCCAAATTAGCTGATCTTCTTCTCCCAAACTTAACTGATCTTCCTGCCCAAAAGTTTAGCGTTTCTCTCAGCTTCCTTCTTTTCTGTTAATGACATAACCATCCTCCCAGGACCCAGGTCTAAAGTCTTGGATTTTTCACTTTGTTTTCTCTTATTCCCCACATCTAATCAGTTGCCAAGTCCTTTTTGCTTAAATATAAACAAAATAGTTTCTGTGCCTCTCCTTCCCTTTCCACTCCCAGGGCAAAGACTTCATTACCTGTTCCCTAAACTACTGAAAAAGAGGTTCCTACATGGTCTTCCTGCCCCCAGTCTTTCTCCCTCCAATTCATTTTTCACATTGCTGCTCAGATGTGTTTGCCAATGCAGTGCTCTAAGACAGCTAGGTATCACAGTGGATAGAGAGCTGGACCTGGAAGTCAAGAAGACTTGAGTGCGAATGTGACCTCAGGCTCTTAACATTTGTGTGACCCAAGGCTTCACTTCATCCTTGCCTGCCCAAACTATAAAATGGAGGTGATAATAACTGCATCGTCTTCTCAAAGCTGTTATGAGGATCAGATGATAGAACATTTGTCAAATGTTTAACAGTGTCTGGCACATAGCAGGAGCTTAAGAAAAAGCATTGATGTGGAATAAAATGAAACGATATTTGCAAAGGGCTTTGAAAACCTTAAGATACTATATAAATGCTAGCTATTAGTATATTCCTTTACTCAGCGGACTCCAGGGCCTCCTCAGTGCCTACTGAAGAAAAAGATGAATGCTCCAGGATATTCACATCATGACCACAGTTCTAGCATTATCTCACAATGCACTTCTGCACATGCTCTCTGATCCAATCCACTTATGACTGCATGAAACCCCTGGCCCCATTCTACCCTCTCCTATCCTTGTGCCCTTGTTCCCAGGTTTTCTTCATCTGAAATGAAATCTTCATCCTTCCCCTCCCATCTCTCCCCACTGGAAGCCATCCCTTCAAAGGCCCATCTTGGGTGTTTCCCCCTCCTGGTGAGGACTTTCCTGATACCCCTGATCTGAATGGGATCTCATCACCTGCAAATTTCTCATGGCCCATTGTAAGAAACCCTCCGTTGTGTTCATCACCTCCTGCCTTTGCTATGGCAGACACATAGTGGGTCTAATAAATATTTATAGACTGACTACACATTTCATCTTCTTTTCAATTGCAAGTTCTTTAAGGATAGGGTCGATGACATTTCATTTTTGTATCTCCAGCACCCAGGACAGAGCATTGAATGCAGTAAGTGACAAAATGTTTGTTTAACTGAATCGAACTGAGAATTTTGGAGCTAGAAGAGACTTTGTCAGTGAAACATAGTATAATGGAAGATGTGTTACAATTTGGAGCCAGAGAACCTGGGTTCCAGCCATGGCTCTGCCACTAACTACCTGGGGGGCAGGAGATAGGAAGAGAATCTTGCTGTACCATCTAATCTAGCTTCATTATTACAGATAAGGAAATTGAGGTACAGACAGGGTGACTTATCCAGGGTCACACACAGACTAAAACTGACTCACTCATTTAGAACTATAAGGGATCTTAGTCACCATCTAGCTTGATTCCCTTATTTTATAGGTGAAGAAACATGCCCAGAGAGTTTAATAAGGTGCAGGGCAGGGATTGAGGACAGGCCTTCTTCCCACTGCACCAGGATGCCTTTCTTCTGGTCTTGAACTTGCTCTGGCTATGTCCCCATCTCCCTAAACACCCCTCATGCCTCAACTTTTTCTGGGCTGGCCTCCTCGGCCATCTGCCTGACCCTGCTGGATCCGATTTCAAGAACACAATTCAACAGATACTTATGAAATGTCTAGTGAGAAAAAAAGAAACAGCAGTTCTGGAGTCATGGGGCCTGGGTTCAAATCATCTCAAGTTTTGTACAAAGCATGCTAAATTTGGAGACAAAGGATTTGGGTTTGAATCCTGCCTGTTTCACTATCTGGATGACCTTAAGCAAGTCTCTTCACCTTCCCAGGTCTGCCCCAACGTTCTCATCTGCAAAATGAGAGGGTTGGGCTCGGTGGCCTCTGAGGTCTCAGCCCTCCCAGCTCTCCATCTCTGATCCCATGATCCCAAGGGCAAGGCCATGCATCACTATTAGGAGAACAAGAGTAATTCAGTTCTCTGTCACAAAGGGCCTGATACACTGCAGGCCCAGTGCTAACCACTGAAAACAACACAGAAGAGAGCATGAGATGTGACATCAGCCTTCCTGAGTTCTTGCTGTTGTTCAATCATTTCAGTTATGTCCAAGTCTTTGTGACCCCATTTAGGGTTTTCTTCACAAAGATACTGGAGTGGTTTTGCCATTTCCTTCTCTAGTTCATTTTCCAGATGAGGAAACTGAGGCAAACAGGGTTAAGTTACTTGCCCAGGGTCACACAGCTAGGAAGTATCTGAGGCCAGGTTTGAACTCAGGAAGAGAAATCTTCCTGACTCAGGCCCCTTGCTCTTTCTACTGCAACAACTAGCTGCTCCTGAGATCTAGGTGGGAAATAAAACCAGGATACATGAAAGAATTCAAAATTATTTCTGAGCAAATCTGTATGAGACAGACTGTATTATTAGTAAGAGTTCAGATAAAGGAGGAATCACTGTCCACAGCAGTAGGGTAAGGCTTTGTAGCTAAAGCATCTGAAATCTAGCTTCCCTCCCTCCTCTTATACCATGTTATGGCCTGTCTTTGACTTAGGTAGGTCATCCCCATATGGACACACAGTCAGGCTGGGCTTCAAAAGAGCAGTGGACACTACGTGACAGCAGAAAGGGAAGATCATGGAAACAGCATGGTGGAGAGAGTGCTAAACCTGAAGTCCAGGAGACCTTAGTTCAAATCCTGCCTCAGCTGTGTGGCATGGCCCTGGTCAAATCATTTGACATCTCTCAGTTTCTTCATTTCTAAAATGGGGATTGTAAAAATGCCTCCTTCACAGGGTTATTGTGTGACTCAAATGAAAGAACATACACTTTGCAAACCTTAAATCATTAAAGCATTAACTATTAACATATTGATTATATTAGATATAATATATGAAATATAATCAAATTATTATTAATTTATTGTGATGACGGTGTATTATTTTTATATTAACCTTATTAAAAGTAAGATCTTCTAGATAGACATAGTATGGCTTTTCTTAATTTTTCTAGAAGAGGTTTCTTTCTGAAATGTTTCACTCTGATAATTGCATACAGTTTCAAGTACAACCTGTTTGCAATTCAAGGTCCCTGCGTTCTTTTGATTTCATTTCAAGCTGTGTTCTCTCTCACCTGGCCATCTGAGAAGTCTGTCCTTTTGGCAATACAGAACTGATGCTGAGCTAGGCACCACCAAATAGTGAAAATAGCTCAGGACAACATCACTCGATCTCTCTTCCTTTGCTCTAATCTCTGACAGTGAGGGAGCCGTTTTTCTCACCATGGTCAACCCCTCCACACATGCCCCTTTTCTCCATTCACATACCCACTACCATAGTTCAGTTCTTCATCATCTTTTGCCTGAACTATTAGTCTCCTAATTTGTCTGCATGCCTCAAATTTCTACCCTCTTCAATCCATCCTCCACAGAGTTGCCAGATTTCCCTTATGTGCACATCTGACCTCGTCATTCCCTTATTCAATATCTTTGGTGACTTTCTATTGTCTATAGAATTGAATACAAATTCTTCTCCTCTATTTTACTTTGAAAGCCCTTTACAACCTTGCCCAACCTATCTTTCCAGCTTTTACAAATACTATTTCATTTTCCTCACTGGACCCAGACAAACCGGCCTTCTCTCTGTTCCTCACACATGACAATCCATCATCCATCTCCATACTTTTGAATTGGCCACCATCACCCATGACTAAAATGGACAGTCTCATCCCCTCTGCCTCACGGAATCCCTCTCTTTCTTCAAGACACTCCCAAGCATCACCTTATAAATGCAGTTCTTCCTGATCCCCTCATCCACTAGTTCCCTATGTCCTTTCCCCCTCAAACCAACTAGTAATTAACTACTTTGTATTTATTCATATTTATTTTCTTTAAATTTATTCTTCAAACATTTTCATGTGTCTTTGTTGTTTTACCAAGAAGCTAACTGGGAATAGGGAGAACTTAGAGCACAGTGTCTGGCACATAGCAGGCACCTAATAAATGCTTTTGTTTGACTCACTACTTGGAATTCAAGAGTTCTAGGTCTGAGTCCTGATTACCAAGAAGTTCCCTTGGACAAGTCACTTCACTGTTATAAGATCAGTTTCCAATTAGGGAATAAGACACAATGGCCTCAAAGCATTCTCCTGGCTCTAATCATCTGTTCTCTATACTATCATTTCTAGAATCTGAGATGCCTTAAAAGTCCGAGATTCTATGTTCTAGAATTTAAAGTTAGAACTTCTCGATTCAGGCTTTTTCAACTTCATTAATCACTCTTTAGAGGTCCCATTCAGTTTAGAATTATCATTCTATTCTTTGATGATTTACCAAATCTTTTTACACACCCTGGAGTTTAGAGAGAACAACTCCCATGGGTTGGCCACATTGTTCAAATGCCAAATGTATGTTGCCTAAAAGATTCTTTTATAGTGAACTCACACAAGGCAAGTGGAGGCACTCTCCAGATCTCTCTGGAAAACTTTGAAATTGATTGTGAGGCATGGGAGACACTGGCACAGGATGGCCCAGCATGGCATGCCAGCATCAAAGAAGGCACCATGCTCTATGAGCAAAGCAGAATTGCAGTAACTCAAAAGAAACATGAGATATGTAAATTTAGCGACATCTCCACTCCAAATGGTCTTGTGGACTATATGTGCCCAACCTATGGTAGAGCATTCTGAGTTCATATTGGTCTGATCAGCCATAGTGGGACACACTGTACCTTGACTCCAATGTAGTGATGTCATTTTGGTCCATTTTGAACAGGAAAGACAACAACCAATCAGCCTACAGAGACTTATTTGCCCTAAGGGAATCAGCTGCTGAAGTCTTCTAAGTTAACATATGTTAAGAATCATGTTCAAAACACAGTTCTTCTGCAAATGGCCTTTCCTATCTACAAAGTACTACCAGGAGCTGCCTAAGCACCAAAAATGGAGCTTGGAACAGCCATCTTAAAAAAAAAATGTGGCAGAGCGAAAACAAAACAAAAAACACTTTCATATGAGGTGAAAAATAAAGAGTTCAAAACTAAGTAAAAAAAAGTGAATTTGTTTGAGTAACTTCCAGGAAAGGTCTGCTGAACTGATTTCATTGTTTTATAACTCGCCATCTGTTAATTTACCAAAAGGTGGGGCTTTCTTAATGTTTCTAATTATTTTTAGCTAAGTTTTATTATATCCTGAGCCCCAAATTAATCTTTTCTCTGCAGCTGGGCTGGCCTAGACTAGCAATTAGCAATGGGAGTTATGAATCAAATTCATTTGTAGGTTGGCCTATTTCTTCTGTTTTGGGGTCTTTGCAAATACACGCACAAAATAATTATATATAAATTTGCCCCAAATTGCAAAGTTCAAGACATAGAAGCAACTAACAAGAGATCTTGGGAGAGTGGCAGCCTTAGAAAATGGAATGACTTTTGATCCAATTTTTTTTAAGCAATTGGGGTTAAGTAACTTGCTCAAGGTTACATGGCCAGTTACTTTGTGTGGGTGCCAAGTATCTGAGGTCAGAACCAATTCCAGGTCTCCCAATGCTGGGGCTGGCGCTCTTATTCACTTTGCCACCTGGCCGGCCCTGATCTACTTTTAAAAGTATAATTTAGGAGCAGCTATGTGGTGCAGTGAATAGAGCTCGGCCCTGGAGTCAGGAAGAACTGAGTTCAAATTCAGCCTCAGACACTTAACACAAAACTAGCCATGTGACCTTGGGCAGGTCACTTAACCCCAACTGCTCTACCTTCCCCACTCCAAAAAGAAAAAAAAAGTATAATTTAGGAGCTAATCTCAATCAATTAATAAACTTTTACTAAGCATTTACTATGTAAATGCATTAGATAAATGCCAGGGATTAGATAAATGCCAGGGATACAAAAAGAGACAGCTATCTTCAAGGAGTTTATAATCTAATCTTCTCTGGTCTGACATTTGATGCTGAATGTGTCTTGTGGATGAGCCCTTAAGAGCCTTTATAGTTCTGTTGTCAGTCAACTGGTCATATTTCCCACTGGCTGCTCCTCACTCTCATCTCCACCTGGCTTCCTGGGGAAACTAAGTGTTTTCTACCACTGGCTAGAGTCACCACTCACCATCAGCCACTTACAGGACACAGGTTGTTGTCCTAGATACAGAGTCCTGCCCACAAAGGCTTACAGTCTAGATGGAGAGATAAGGGTCAGTAAGTTTTCAATCTAGGTGCTCTAATACAACAGAAAGAAAAAGGCAACAAATGAAATCCAGGGAACAGAAGAATATTGGATTTAGAGTTTGAAGGATCCTCAGAGAGATTATCTGTAAAATGAGGAGGTAGGAATAGATGGTCTTCTAAGATACCTTTCCAGTTCAAAATCAATCATCCCTATTCTCTTTTAAGTGATAGTCTACTGCCTTCACTTTATAGAAGCAGAAGTTGAGGCCGTAAGAAGTTAAAATATTTGCCCTAAGACATATAGCTACTAAGTGGAAGAGTCAGGATTCAAACCCAATTTCCTAAACTGAAATCTATTCTTCTCTGTACTCAAAGCTTCTTTCCTCCCCTTCGGCCCATAGTACTTCATGGAAGGGCTCCCACCCTCTAAACTTCTGTTTCTCATAAGTCTTTCCCCATATCAGCTGAGAACCTATCCTTGAACCTGATTCTCAATAGACATACATCATCTGCCATATTCCTCAGACCAATTAAACTCCTAGCCCTGAAATCTCATCTTTTCTGCCCTGACAAGCTGCCCTCATGACCAAGGTGTATGTTTCATTTTTCTTACAATTAGATCCTGTTACCAAGTGTCAGTGCTAGATTCCAATACAAATGAGAGTGTCCACACCAATGACCTGTCATGGTTATGGCCAATGATTCCAGAAGGTACTCTAGCTTGCTCTTTCAGCCAGGTGTGCTTGAGGGCAGGGTTGGCAGCTACATGCCATAAGCCAGGGCTTCCCTTAAAACTTCTGGAGATACAATAATTAAGCCAAGTACTTATGTTAAGAAGGAAAACTGACCTGCCCCCCACCAATGACCTTGGACCCCACCAATGTCTATTCCAAAATCTGACTCTTACAAGACTTGGGAAATGTAAAGTTCCAGTCAATGGAGAATGAGTCAGATCTGACAGCAATCACCTAAGTTGATGGTTTTAAAAGAAGACTTTTCAGGGCTCTGATAATTAGCTTTAAGTGTTTGAAGGGTTCTTCTAATATGTGGAAGAATTGTTCTACATGGCCACACAGAGCGGAGCTTAGGACCAGAACATTTTAAATGGTGAAGATTTCAGCTTAATACAAGGAATAACAATTAAAAACCTTCTCTTGTCTGTTCCATTACCTCAAACTATCATCCTGTATCTCTGCTCCCCTTCATTACCAAACTTCTAGAAACAGTCATCTATAATGGCTGCCTTATACTCATACTTCTTGGTCTGCACCCACCCACTCCTCAAATTACCCTTGTAATTTGGCTTCCAACATCAACATTCTATCCAAGGTTACCAATGGGCTATTGTAGCAGCAATCACACTGTCATCCCCAGGATGGCTGCTAGCACAGGTTCTTAGATCTGCTTTACTAGGAAAGACAGCTGTTTAAGGGATCAACAATCTTTTTGATTACCTTCACTAGTTGAGGGGAAAATTCAGCAGAAATACAAATACAGAGAAAATGCAAGCAGAGAAATAAAGAACAGACAGGGTTTCTAACTGTATGAGAAATTAGCACAGATCAACAGACAGATCCAACTATCTAACCAAGGCAATACATACATAGTTACCAAAGAGAGAAGCACCAACATCCAGGTTTTTTAAAGCCGGGGCACTCCTTAACAGCTACCTAGAGTCGTATCTGGTCAAATTACAAGAACACTCTTCCAGTGAGCGAGCCCCAAAGCAAAATGCTAACCTCAGAGTATATATACCTTTTTTAGAACCATAGGACATCATAACCTTCATGGCTCAATACCTAATTAGAAATTAACAAAAGATGTGAAAGCCTTCCTACAAGCAAGTCTCCCCTCAGCAAGCTTCCCTTAATAGGCTTCACAGTGAGATCTATTAATGGGCAGGGAAGATCTAATATCCCATTAACATTACAGTTGTCCATGGCTAGATCCAAAAGCTTTGCTAAGTGCTCACCCTCCTTTACCTCTCTACAATATCCAATACTATTGACCACTGTCCTCTTTCTATATGCTCCCTTGATACCAGGACACTGCTCTCTACTGGTCTTCCTCCCACCTATCTGCCTGCTTCATATTGGATCAACTTCACT
Organism: Petaurus breviceps papuanus; assembly: GCF_028583685.1. Lineage (NCBI taxonomy): Eukaryota > Metazoa > Chordata > Mammalia > Diprotodontia > Petauridae > Petaurus > Petaurus breviceps. The sequence continues at coordinate 24,776,777 of NW_027185761.1, forward strand.
AGTCAATCAGTCCTTTTACTCCTTTATGACTCTTTGGTTGGTTGGTTGGTTGGTTGGTTGGTTGGTTGGTTGGTTGGTTGGTTAAACATCATCCTTTGTGCTCAAAGAGAACCAAATGACATCACTATGTCAGAATCAAAATCCAGCATTTCTGACTGGAGCTGATCAGATCAGTATGAGCTCAGAACGTACAGATCAGGCACAGTTAGTCCATATGAACATTTGGAATGGAGATGGCTCTAAATTTATGTATCTCATGTTTCTTTTGAGTTACTACAATTCTACTTTGCTCATAAAGCAAAGCATCTTTCACCAAATGTGGATATCTCCCAAGATTCTACTGTGGACCTTCTTCTTTCTCTTCAATCTATGGTCTCCCACTATTAATTATTACTTCTATGTAGATGTATCCCAGATCTATACATTTCCTTCTAATCTCTTCCCTGAGCTCTGGTCTCTCAAATCTCCAAATACCTGCTGAACATCCCTAGCTGGAAGCCACACTAGCACTTTCAGCTCATCCCATTTAAAACAGAACTTTTCATCCTTTTTATATTCACCCCTCTTCCCAAAGTCACTATTTCCACTGATGCCCCACACCATCATCCTATCAGTCATTTTGTGGTTCAGTTATTTCAGTCATATCCAGCTCTTCATGACCCCAACTATGGTTCTCTTAGCAAAAATACTGGAGTGATATGCCATTTCTTTCTCATTTTATAGGAATGGAAACTGAGGCAAACAGGATTAAATGACTTGCCCGGGGTAACATAGTTAGTAAGTGTCTGAGACTGAATTTGAACTCAGAAAGATGAGTCTTACTGATTCCAAACCCAGTACTCTATCTATCAGTCACCCCAGTTCAAAACTCCAGAGTCACCTTTGACTTTTTCTTCTTCTTCACCTACCATATTCAATCACAATCACAAATTGTATTCCATCTCTCTCAGTGAAATTTCTCATTTCCATCTGTAGTCAAGCCCTCATCACTTCTCACCTGGACTCTTATAGTGGCCACCAAATCAGGCTCCCTATATCCCTATACATCCTTCTCTCCCATCCATCTTTCACATAGCTCCTAAAATGATCTTTCCAAGGCAGAAGTCTTGCTGAAAAGGTCCTTGTGGTTTTCTATCACCTTTTCATATAAAATATACATTTCTCAGCCTAGCATTGAAGTCCTCCATAATGTGCCTCTAACACACATTTCTGCCCTATCAGTTCACACACACTGGGTTCCAAACAAACTGCTGATTGTTATCAAATCTCTTCCTGAATTCTGCTGCCTCCTTGCATTTGTACAGGTTGTCTCTGATGCTCTAAATACACTCCCTTCCCATCTCTGCACACTGAAATCTCTCTCCCATCATAGCCTAGTTCTAGTGGCAGGTCCTTCATGAAAGCTTCACTGTGCTCCCAGCGGGACTTCTATTTTCCCTCAATCCCCTCCCAATTTTGTTGCATACTTATTTTGCACATATTCCATGCCTCCTATCAAATTATACAGTTCTTAAATTTATATATATATTTTCTTGAAATTTATCATAGGATCATAGATGCAAAGCTGGAAGGATCCATAGAGGTCACCTAGTCCATCACTGTCATTTAACAGATTAGGGAACTGAGATACTAGGAAATCAAATGACTTACCTAAAGTCATGTTGTAAGCATCAGAAGCAAGATTTGAACCCAGATCCTCCAAATTCAGAGCTGATGTACTTTCTACTCTATCTCTGTCAGAGACCATGTGATTTTTTTTCATCTTTCTACAGTGTCCTATACTTAACAGGTATATCATAAATATTTGTTGATTTGAATTCACTTGAAAATGAGATCTGTCAAACTGACTCTCAAGAGGAAAGAAGCTTCCCAATAACAGAAGTTTTCAAGGAGAGACTAAATGAACAGAGGTGTCAAACAGGTGACCTACAGGGTCCCCCAACAATTCAGAATGGGGCCCAAACAAAATTAAAACCTAATTGGGAAACATTTAACATTTCTAAACTGTCAATGTGTAGCCTAAAGGGATCCTTATATATAGTTTAATGTCCCCCCTTCTCTTCTGAGTTTGATACCTCTCATCAAGAATAGGACTCCTATATGACCCCTGGGAGTCAGTGGTTAGATTTCTAAGGAATCTGTGAACTTAGACAGGGGAAGAGGGAAGGGGGGAGAATTACATCCTTATTTTCATTAACCTTTAGCTAAAACTTAAGCATTTCCTTCAATTATTTTAAAGACATTACTCTAGAAAAGTGTCCATAGGCATCACCAGGCTGCCAAAAGGGTCCATGATATAAAAAAATCTATGCATGACTGGGCTGAAAATCCCTGCAGCATGTTGGGGAGGAGAGGTACCTAAATAAACCCTGAAACCCTAAAATTCTCCAATTTTAATTTTCCTATGCAAAACTTTAATCTGGTAATGGGATTTAATAACCTTGCTTTTATAATAATTTAATAATAATAATTTAATAACCAAGAGGGCTTACTTTAATGGAATTATTTTGGCTCCATCACAGAATCCCAGAACTTAAATATGGAAGGCATCCCTACTGCCATCAAGGCCTGGTCATACGTGGAAGGAATCCCCACTACAACATACCCAACAAGTGGTGTCCCAACCTCAACTCCAAAAAATGTCCCACAGACCCTGCCAGAGACAAGGATGGATTTGTGGACAAGCTTTTCCTCTGTCGTGCTTTTTTCTATCAGAATTTGTCAAGGTAGCAAAGTCATTCTACTGAGTAGAAACTGATCTAGAGGGCATGAAAATCCACCCAAATGATAATGCAAATGTTTTTCATTTTCACCCTGGGGTAACCTCATCTAGGTCTGCTCCAGATTCTTAATTAGCGAAGAGGACAATTAGTCAAACTGAAGAGCAGGGAGTGTGTGCATGATACGGACCAAAACAATGGTTCATTCAGTGAATTCATTGAGAAAAAACCCCACAGGCAGCTCTATTTTATAAAAGGAAAATCATCAGCAGATTGACTACAAATCCTTCCTTTTTAGGTGAATTATGCCATCAGTGGGAAAGGCCAAAACATTCTGACAGCAGCAACATATGCATATCTGTCTTTCAGTTTAGAGAATCATATATACTCAGCATTCAAAAGCACCTCATAGGTCCTCTAGAAAAGGGATTGTCAACAGGGCACCCATATGGTCCCTTGGGGGTCCATGAATAGGTTTTTTTTTTGGGGGGGGGGGGGAATCTGTGAACTCAGATAGGGAAAATTGCATCTTTCTTTTCACTAACATCTAACTGAAATTTAACATTTCCTTCAATTATTTAAAAAACATTATTCTGAAAAGGGGTCCACAGGGCTTCACCAGACTGCTAGAGGAGCCCTCCATGAAACTAAAAAGGTTATAAATCTCTGGTCTAGCATCTACCAACTTTCCATATATTGGGAAAATTCCCCCTCCAGTTCTCCTGAGTGATCATTCACAGGATAATAAATTTTAAAAAGATCTCAATGGTTATCAATTCCAACACCCTCATTTTGCAAATGAGGAAACTGAGGCCCAGAATGGTTAAGTAAGTTGGCCAAAGCCACACAGGTAGCAAGCCTCAAATATTCGATTCAACAAACATTTATCAAGCTCTTAACATGTATAAAGTATACTTACTGTGCTAAGTGTTGGGGATATGAAAACAAAAAATGAAACAACTTTTATAATCTGGGCAGTTACTTTCTAGCGGGGGAGAGGGGAATAGAGCCCATACCCAGATAAGAATAGAAGGCAAGAGAGATCCCACTAAGGACTCAGAGAATCCATTTGTAAAAAAAAAAAAAAAAGCTGAACCTTTAAGAAAGATAAAGTTCTTAAGAGACAGAGATAAAGAAAGGGAGCCTATGCCTAGAAAGAGGACGGCTTATGCAGATGCCAAGAAGGGAAAAGATGGAATGTCCAGCTTGGCTGAATTACAGTCTGCATAAAAGGAAAATCATGTGAAAAAACACAGGAAAAGAATGTTAAAGGCCCTGAGATGTCAGGTTCACCAATCTGTATTTTATCCCAGAGGTAATAGGGAGCTATTGACTGTTTCTGAGCAGAGGAATGAAACCTGTTTCTTACAAGAGTCTGCCTGCTTCCCCCCAAGGCCTTTGGTGATAGGCTCCCAAGGTAGCCCAATCCAATCTTGAATACTCCAATTGCTAGAACACTCCTCTTCAGTGTTTACTTACCCACTCAGAAAGTCCTAGCTCAGAATGAGGTTAATATATCTGTGTGCCAACCCTTCCCATACTGGAGGGCAATGATCATGCTCCCTCCCCATTTTCTTTTCTCCAGGCTTTTTCATCAGCTAGGTTTATAGCTGGAAGGGATCTCAGAGGCAATCTCACCTAAATGCTTCATTTATTACAGGTGAGTAAACTGAGGTCCAATGAGGTTAAGTTACATGCCCACTGTCACATCACTAGTAAGTGGCAGAGCTGGGATTTGAATCCAGGTCCTCAGATCCCCAAACCAGAGTTATTTCCACTATCTCTCATTGTCCTTTTAGTCCCAGTTCCTTTATTTTGTCTGTCAAGATTTCCCCAAAGTTCAAAGCACCTTTACACCCTCAGGAAATGGGAGGTGAGGCCCTTGAAGGGGAGGGGAGCAGAGGGGAGAATTGACAAATTACACAATAGCACTTCCCTCTGCCTGGGTCTAACAACAAGGGACCAGCTATAAAGGAAATGTTTTGCTATAAAACTCATCTCTATTTTTAGGATGCCTTATATTTAGAAATTGATTTTTTTAAACTGACTTCAAACTTCCAGCCCAGCAATTGAACATAATTACTCCCAATTACAATTATTTCATTCCCTGAGGAATGAAAAGTCTCCTATTTACTAGCCTTTCTCTGTAACCAAATGCAAAATATCCATTTAAAAGGTTGACTCCGGGCACTTTACTACAAGTACATGGGGGCCACGCTTCCCCGGAAGAAGCCACACAGAGGGCTTGTCATGGCTCCCAAAGATGGCTCTGCAGAAATTCAAGCAGATCCTGGTTTCTGCTGCATAATAGGAGTGAACATCTTTGTGCTCCCAGGCCGTGACTCACTGCATTTACAGTGGATGGAGGGGGGCTGTGTAGGAGTGAAAGCATTTAGGTATTATCAAGGACTCTGACAGATGAGGCCCATGGAGTTGCTACTTATAGAAAGGGAGAGCAATGTCTCATTCTTTTCAGTTGGTGCTAAGTGGAGTGTTGAGTGAATGTCTTTAATTAGACTAAGCCCCTCTCCTCCAAGTGATTAGAATCTAACCTTTGAAAAGTGCACAAGAGGATCTCCTTGAGTCCAAAGAAATGATGGGGGAGGCCTTGAGATCCTGAGATGCGCTCAGGTGCCGAGATACAGCGAGGTCCCTAGCCACTATGGAGGCTGGGCCAACATCACATACACCCCGAGGAAAACCAAGACTTTCCATTGGAATAATAATACAACAACTGATATTTATATGGCACTTAAAGGTTTACAAAGTGATGTCTATGCTTATTGCTGTTCATTTATTCAGTCACTTCATAGCCCAGTGGACTTCATTTTTACAAGTAAGTAAACTGTAGTAGCACGCCAATGCTATCCACGGGGTTTTCTTGGCAAAGATACTTGGAGTGGTTTGCTTTATACATACATACATGTTATGTATCTCTAGATATATGTGTACAGATTATCTCATTTTATCTTTACAGTAACCCTGCGGGGTAAGGGCTATTATAAGTCCCATTTTACAGATGAGAACATTGGCAGTGAGAGTGGTTAAGTGACTTGCCCAAGGTGACACAGATTATAAATGCCTGAGTCAGGATTCAAACAGGTTGTCCTGCCTCCAAATCCAGGCCCATATCCACTATACTACTTAGATGCCTTTCAGTAGAAGGTACAGGCACTGGGCAAAACAATCAGTCACTGTCCAATCATTCAATTAGTTGACAAGTAATTGAGAAGCCCTGATACGACCATAAAAGTCCTTTAAATCTTCCAGGATTTAACCTTTGACCAGAGTGATACAACTTACCAAAGAGTGACCACCAGGGTTAGCAGAAGAATTTTGTCTGAGTCAATCACAGTTCATTAGCACCTATTAAGCACCTATTTTGTGCCGGACACTGGGCTAGTGGATCCATAGGCTTCCTGTCTCCCCACCACAATTATCACCTTATATAAAGACAAACCTGAGCAGAAATGAACATCAAAGGCAACCCTAGAGGGACAAAAAAATGCATGAAATAAAGGTATTATAGAACAAGACAGTAGATTCACATGCTTAGTGTAATTTATGGCAGCAAAGAGGCCATTTCAGACATTCATGCAGCAAGCATTTATTAAGCACCTTCTATATGTAAGGTACTAAACTAGGGTGATAACAAAAATCGAAACAAATCGGCACCTATCCTCGAGAAGTAAAAATGTCCAAGATCCATTAATGATATAAGATTGGAGCTCAGGAAAAAGGGAAGGGCTGGATACATACATTAGTGAGTCAGCCACACACACAAAAAAAAAAGGAGAGAGAGATCTGGTGAGATTATCCAGGAGAAGACTGAGTGCACAGGATTGGGCCTGTGGGTCTGCCCATACTTGGAGGGAAGAACAAGGAAAATGACCAAGCAAAGGAAGATAAGAAGAAAGAAGAGAACCAGGAAAGAACAGAGTCACAAGGACCTAGGAATGAAAGGGCATCAAGGAAGAGCTAATCTACAGAGGCTAATGTTGTACATGTCTCTGGTCTTGTTCTTTGTCTTTTTTTAAAGCACCAGCCAGAGTTCTAACACAATTACTTATAGTCACCATATTCTACAGGCAGTCCTATGAACCCTATACTCTCCAAAAAGAAAAACAAGCCTGGCAGCAAAGCTCTCTTGGATACCCACTCTTTGACCCAAAGTCAAGGCTGGATGCATACACAGTGGGGAAAGAGGTCATGAGGCAGGTATCCATTGTGGGTCCTGGTTAGTGCTCTCCATGAGCTTACATAGGGTGACCTCTGATATATCTGTTATTGAATTAAGTTTGTTGATTTAATGATTATAGGGTATCCTGAAGGAGAGTTGTTAAATTTTTTGCAAGTCCTGTATTAAGATTCCTTCTCTCCCCCTCCCCCAGCCCCACATCATATAGGATACTAATTTCTTAAAAATGAGGAAGAATGGGGTACACATTAGCTGACCATTAACTCTGTGGGATGTCAGATAGTGGTGGAAAAGTTGTGTGGTCCACCAATCATCTGTGATATTTTAAATTAGATGGCCCACAAGCAAACTCAACATGTTTGAACCAGACATCATTATCATTCGCACTCTTCTTCTTAATTTTTAAATTTATTTTGAGGGGACCACCATCCTTCTAGTCTCTAGAGTTCCAAACCTTACAGTCATTCTTGACTCTTCTGTTTTCCACAACACTTCCATATCCAATGAGTTGACAAATCTAGTCTCTGCTAACAAAGCTACCCTCCTCATTCTGGTCTTCACAGATGCTGTGAGGGAGTTGCAGATAGTCCCACTGACATGGCCCAGTATGGCTCATATAAGGGTAAGCATAGGGCACTTCTGCAGGTAGCACAGATTACTGACTGCTGCTACTATATACTATCAAGCATTATCCACTGGAAACAGGAAAGTCTGAGTTCTAAATTCTTCCTCTGATACCTACTAGTTGACCAGCCCATAGCAAGCCCTTTAACCTCCATGAGTACAATTTCTTCATCTGTAAAATGAGAGGATTAAATTTAATGGACTCTAAAATCCCATCCAATTCTATACCTATATGCCTACAAAAGAAGAAGGAAGACAAAAACAGAGAGAAAAAACTATCCTTTCTGAAAACAAATATTCTTCTGGTGATACTCAAGGTCTTTGGAACAAGAAACATGACAATCTCTGAAGAATCAAAATTGTGGGTGACCCAATTGTGGGAAGCCATATCATGGATGTAAGCAGACTACAGCATGTGACCAGCAATAACTTGAACCCACGAAGAGTAAGAGATCTCTCCCAGAAGACAACTGAGTGTTCATCAAGGTGGGAAGCCCAAGCAGTGGAGGCAAGGGACAACAATCTCATTGCTAAAGTAGTACTTACAGTATGTTAAAAGCTCAAGGGGAAGGATTCCAGATTGGGTGGGTGTTTAATGGTTATTAAAGATAAGATTGGCACAAACTGAGGTCTCAGTGGGCTGTGAACCATAACGTTGGAAGGAGTACCAATACTGTTGAGATCCAGAGAACCATTGAGATATTGAAGCATGAATTTAACTCCTTCCTTTACCTCTCATGGGGGAATAAGGCAGAAAAGACCAACAACCTGTATGTGAGTCCAGAAAACCTGGGACTGGGGGAACGGGAGACTAACCCTTCTTACGAAAACCTATCTCTGGGCTAGATTTACCCCTCCTTTTTCTGGTTAACCCTGCCCTCCCCATTTTCTGGATTTCTTCATATATAGTTGGAAACATACATGCCCCATGAAACCTCACTAATTGGTGGCCCAAGATATTAAGGGCAAGAAACCAATGAGACACACCTGAGTGAGAGCCTGTCCCTCCCTACAAAGTGTGGGATGGGACCTAAGATCTCCTGCACTGAAGGAAGAGAAGGGGTACATATTTGGAATAACCTGGATGCTAGAGGAAGCCCTCTGAATGATCATCAATCCTCTTCCTCCTGTGGCCTAAAGGGAGTTATGTGGTACAGTGGTTAGAGCATTAGGCCTGGAGTCTGGAAGATCTGAGTTCAGAACTGGCCTCAGACATTTACTATCTGTGTGGCTCTGGGAAAGTCACTTGACATTTGTCTGCTTCGGCTTCTTCATCTGTAAAGTGTGAGCATTTACAATTCAGAAGTCAGTCAACACTGCACATGAGGCCTTGATTTCTTTTGTTGACTGTCTAGAAGACCTGAGAACATGATGGATAAAATGTTCATGATTCAGCTTAAACTGGTCATGCATACTTTTGGGGCATACCACTACTGCAACCACTCCCATTGCTGAATGTAGACTCTTTGAGGGAAAGGACCATTTCATTTTTTGTCTTTGTAGCCCCAGTATCTTACAGAGTAGGAGCTCAATAAATTTTTCTTGATTGATTAATAAATCCTGCCCTTCCAGAAATCTGGTGATTTCCCTGTCTCTCTGGTAACTGTGATCTGGATGGCCCAATCTGCCCATGTATAATTTTCCCCCCTCACTCACACTGGGCTCCTGGGTATCCTAGACTAAGCCACAAGTCTTTTCTTGTATAAATTAAAATGCATCCAATGAAGAGCTATTGCCTTTGGGCATCATTGGCTGGTTGACCTCTATGGAAATCCCCAAATCCAAAAAGTCAGCCCAATAGATTGGCATGATTTAAACCTAAATTCTAATCCTAGTTCTGCCAGTAACTCACTGTGTGGCCTTAAACAAATCACTTCACCCCTATGAGACTCAGTTTCCTCATCTGCAACATGGTCCAGTAGCAACTGTACCACTGTTTTTTCTCTCATACAGTAGAGTTTGTCCAAGAGCAAGAACTTAGATGAGTTGCTCATTTTGTGAGCAGGGCCTGCAGCTATTTGGAAGGAATTTGATTTTTCTCTTTTAGAAATACTATTTTCTGTTTGATAAATAAATATAACTATAAAATGCCTGGGCTTGTTACTATGTGCTGAGTAGTTGCTAAGACTCAGAGGATCTCACCAACAGCTATTGTTTTAGATAAAATAGGCTTTCCTAGCATGATACTGGAAAACTGCAGGATTTTGTTTCCTTTTCCAGACCTTCAGAATCCACAGCTCCAGGCCCATCAGGCTCATTCTCTCTAGAAGTGGCTTTTAGGATACTTCCTCTCAATGGTCCAATCTTCCTTTTATAAATCACTAATGACGATGATCTGGCAGCACCATAGAAGAACTACTGAATGAACCAGGAGCAGCAGACACAGGTTCTGGTCTAGGTTATCACTCTAACTTACTATGTGACTCTGGCCAAGGCCTTTCCCTCTAACTGGCCTTCATTTTCTCCTCTATAAAATGCTGGTGTTGGAAACCATCTAAGGTTTACTCTCCCCTTCAGATATCTGATAACCTATTGCTCTCTCCCTCTAGGCCCATATTTGTCCTTCCAGATTAACTTTCTATGGTTTGAAAAGCAGGAGTCAGGAGATGTGGGATTGCTCCCTGCCTGGTGTTTATGACCCAATACAGATTTGATCCAACTTTACTTTTCCAGCCTCATTCTATCCCCTTCCGATACTCTACGTCATTTGTGTCAGACCCAAATAGAAATGGGGTCACATATATACATATATATATGGATCCCTGTGGGCCATATATTATAAAAAGTGATTATATCGGGGTGGCTAGGTGACACAGTGAATAGAGCACCAGCCCTGGAGTCAGGAGGACCTGAGTTCAAATCCGCCCTCAGACACTTAACACAAAACTAGCCATGTGACCTTGGGCAAGTCACTTAACCCCAACTGCCCTACCCTCCCCCCTCCAAAAAAAGCAAAAAACCAAACAAGTGAAGCTATCTATTTGTTGTTGTATTTTTATTTTTTTTTTAAATACTCCCCAATTGCATTTTAATCTGGTTTGGGCCACACTCAGGAGTATTGTGAGCCACATGCAGTCACATATTTGTATGTATCTCTGCTCTATTTCACCAGCAAAGTCAGCATTCCATCTCTTTCCCCCATGCATTTACATAAGCCTCTCCTATTCCTGGCATGCATACCCATCTCATTTCCAATTCTCATAATCTTTCTCTTCCTTCAAGCCTCCACTCAGATGCCCCATCCTCCCTGAAGCTTTCCATGATCCCCTTGATTGTTAATGTTCTCTCCATATTCAAATTGCTTTAAAAAAAAAACTTATCTGTGACTCTACCATCACACCACCCTACCCTCAGCAGAATGTAAAGAAGGCCTTGAGAGCAGGCATGATTTCCTTTTTTTGTCTTGGTCACCCTAGCATTCAGGACAATACCTTGAAAACAATAGGCACTTATTAAATGTTAACTAGATTAAAATGAACCACAATTACATGCAGATCCCCAAGACCGACTGCATGGCATCATGGTTTCCTACAAAGAGAGAATAACATTTCCCATCTAATTTCCAATCCCCTTTTTCATGCTGCCAGCCTTCTGTTGACCTGATTGAAAGTGAACACAGAGCAGACACCTACAAGAGAAAGTCCATAGTAACTACCAGGTCCCTCCCTTTCCATCGACACATCACAGATTCTACTGGCTCATGAGAATAGCTGGGATTGATTTTCCCCAAAACACTTTCTCTTACACTAGACCACACTGAGGCCCAGTTGGCTCTCTCCAGCCCACTCCCACAACTTCTTAAAATCTTCCTAAGGCTTGTACCCATAAGCTTGGCATTGCCTGGTTCAGGAATTCATTGGCTCTGACTTCACAAGCTCTCAGAATCATCTGCAAGCATGAAGATTCCACAGGGCATTGCCCAGATCATTGATAAAGATTTATGCAAAATCAGTACCAGAAGGGATCCTTTGGGGGACCCAGCTGCCATACTGCAGACAAAAGAAATAGAGGACCTAAAAAAAAGTCATAGCTATAAAGTACCTAAGTATTTGACAGATTTGAGTCTAAGAGGGGTCCAGGATCACAGGAACAGGACATAGAACAGTTCCCTAGAACCAGGGACTTCAGAAGCTTGCTAGTGTAAGCCTATCATTTCACAGATGTGGCTAATAAGGTATAGAAAGGTTAAACAACATGATTGACATTCAGATGTCTCTATAAAATGTCACTTCCTTGGGACCTTCATTTTTGTCACTGTATTGCCAACACATACTGCCTGGTACATAGTAGGAGTTTAATAACTGCTCACTACTTCAATAACTTCCCGAGGTCACCCAGGCAGCAAGTAGCAGAGGTAAGATTTGAACACAGGTCTTCTAGATGGCACAGTACATAGAGTGCTGGACTTGAACTCAGGAAGATTCCTCTTCCTAAGTTCAAATCTGACCTCAGACACTTCAGCTGTGTGACCCTGGGCAAGTCACTTGACCCTGTTTACTTCAGTTTCCTTGGCTGTGAAATGAGCTGGAGAAGGAAATGGCAAACCATTCCAGTATCTTTGCCAAGAAAAACCAAAATGGGGTCATGAAGATTTTGACATGACTGAAAAGCAAATGAACAACTGCAAGAATTTCTTACTCCAGGGAGTGCTCTCTCTACTGTGCCACAATGTTTTACAAATATATTTCATTAATTCAAAATGTTTTCCTCACAACAACTCTATAAGGAAGGTGGTACAAATATTCTTAAACCCATTTTACAGATGATGGAACCAAGGCTCAGAGAGTTTTGCTCATAGTCACAGGTAGAAAATGTCAGAGCCTAGACTCAAACCCAGCTCAACTAGATGGAGACCTCATACCACAGGGGTACTTATGACTTGAGTTCATACTAGAGATTACAGTTGCAAGTAGTCTGGTGAGTCAGGACCAGGGCAGGTTTAGTAGTGAACAAGGCTGTCATGAGTACTCCTCAAATGGCAGAACTAACCAACTGGAGGAAAAGGTCAAGGGAGTGAGGCCAGAGGCTTTTTGCCCTTGTTTTTTGGAATGGCGATGCCCAGTGTATCATAAATGCTCATCAGTTTAGATTGGATCAGACTCTCCATTCTCTCCCTTGTACCCACTTTCCCTCCAATCATGCTGCTCCTGTTGAGTTTTGGTTCCCTGGATGGCCATGGCACTAGTCTCAGCTAATGCATCATTTACCAATCACCAGCATCCACAAGATTGGAAAGCCAGCCTGTCTTGTCTACCTCATCATCCACAGAGTAGCTGATCAGATGCGTGACTGACAATGAGAAGGCCAGAGGAAAGTGAAATCTGCCTCTAAATCCTCCACACACCCCAAAACAAAAATCCAAAACCCTTCTGACTGCTGGTGGTCATTGAGTAACTAGATAACATGACTTATCATGACTCTCTGTGTCTTCTGTAGTGCTCATACAGAAGGAAAGGGGGACAGAGGGGGAGAGGGAGGGAGGAAGAGAAAAGAGAGGGAAAAGGAAAGAAAGAGAGAGAGAGAGAGAGAGAGAGAGAGAGAGAGAGACAGAGAGACAGAGAGAGAGAGAGAGAGATGGGGAGAGAGAGAGAAGAGAGAGGGGGAAGAATGGGCAGGAAGGGAGGGAGAAAGAGGGAAAGAGAGGGGAGAGAGGGAGAGAAATGGAAGTGAAAATAAGGGAGACAGAGGGAGGGTGGTAGGGAAAGGAAGAGGGAAGGGGAGAGAGGAAGAGAGAGAAAAAGAAAGAAAGAAATGGAGGGAAGAAGGGAAGGGGAAGAAAAAGGAAGGAGAGAAAGAGGGAGGGAAAAAGAGGGAGAGAAGGAAAGAGGGGGAAGGTAGGAGAGGGAAAAAGAGAAGGAGCAAGAGAGAGGGTGAGAAGAGAGAGAGAAGAGAGGAGGGTGGGAGGGAGATATATAGAAATAAATAAGAGAGATTACAGAGATGATAGAGATGAGAAAAATATATTGATGGACGAGAGATAGATTGGAGAGAAAAAATGAGAGAGAAAGGAGGGATGGGGACAGTGATGCTCATATTACTTTATAACACATAGCAACTATAATCCATTGTTAGAAATTTTGTCATAAGTGAAAGAAATAATACCAGGGGACACAGGGATACTTTTAAGGATGTAAACCCTGTCATTTTCTGAAGAGTTATTCCAGGAGTGAGGGCTTCATCTCAATATGGTGCAAACTTTAGAATATAAAGCATTAGATTTCATATAAAAAGACCCTGGTTCACCTTCCAGTTTCTGCTATTTCCCATCTATGTGGCCTAGGCCTAGTTCCTGTCCCTCTCTGGGCCTCTGTTGCCTCATTTATACAATTAGAAGGTTGGACTAAATGAGTTCTAAGGCTCTCTCAGCTCTAGCTCCTATGCTCCCATGGATCCCTTGGCCCTCTCAGTCTATACAGGAGGACACTCGTGTCTACTTCAATGACACAAAGACCTAGGTTTCTTCATCGGTAAAATTAAAGAGTTGGCTTACATCATCCCTCAGGTCCCTTCTAGGTCTCATGATCTATGGTTCATAAATCCATGAGGTCATTCCCCTGCCTCCCTACCCATAGGTCAAACAAGCCTGAAAAGTATAACCTTCACTAAGCCTCTCATGGTCCCAGGTCTCTCTGTAAGAGACATCTACTCAGAATCCTATCACAGCCACACCATTCCCAGTCACTGACCCAGTCCATCCTTGGATGTCAAATTAGGTTATGGAACACAGTATACAAATGCAATGGAATGCTATTGTGTTCTAAGAAACAAAAGCAGGAATTGGTCTGAGAATTCCTTTAAGAAACAAAAATAAAAATTCTTTGTATGAACAATCCAGAGAAATTTGGGAAGACTTGTATGCACAGATGCAGAATAAAGGAAGAAGAGAACACTATACTCAAGGACCATGAGATATTTTTTAAAATGATGCTAAAATATACCAGAATTCAGAATAATGGGATGAGCGATCTTGATTCCAAAGGACTGGTGGAAAAACATTCCATTTCTTTCAATAGAAAGATGATGGACTATGGATATAAAAAATTGTATACACTGTTCATTTTCAATTTGTGTATTTCTCCTGCTTAACTGTCTTTCTTTATTATAAGGGAGGTTTCTAAGGAGGAAGAGAAAAAGGGGATGAAATAATGATAAAATAAAATTAACAAACATCAATAAGATATTTAAAGTCAAAAGAAATTTCCCCATCCTCCATAACCCTTCCATACCTAGTATGTTTGTGTGTGTGTATATACATGCACACACATACACACACACATATATACATACATACATACATGCACACACCCACACAGAGTCATGGTACCTTTCAAATGTTCCAGTTTCCATTCCTTCCCTCATTTGTATGTTTTCAGTGTATGTGAAACATAAAAGCATAGGGGAAAAAAATGCAAACTTTTTCCCAGGCAATTTCTTCTCTCCCCACTCCCCACTCCTAGAAAAATTAATCATTAATAACCACAGAAAGCGATTCTGCTTTTATCCAACGCATGCCTTCCTGCATGTCTATTTATAAGCCACAGGGATGTAGGCAGACAGACCTCAACACCGTCAAGGATCAACAGACATTTCTCGACCAAAAAGTCAGTGTGTTGCTTTGCCGAAGCTCACACAAGAGGAGATACAAATTGGTCTGAATCGCCCTTCTCCTGTCTAACCAGTTCTGCAAAAGGAGGACTTGAAATGTCGCTGGTGGAGGTAAATAAAGAGTCTGGTGAGAACACAGATGCTTTGGGAAGTGTGAACTTCGGAAGACTTATAAAAAGACTTTTCAAACTCCTCTGCTGTTTCACCTTAAAATACTCTCCACAGACGCTTCTAGGCTTTCATTTGCAGCCTCTCGACTCACAGGACCCTGGAAGGCTGGAGCCATATAAGGCCTGGCCTTCGATGCCATCGAGTCCTATTGACTTCATTAAAAAAAATAAGGAAGTTGAGGCTCAAAGACACAGAAGCATGGTGCAACATAAGGAGAACATAGGATTTGGGGTCAGAGGACCTGGTGCAATACCTCAGGTCTGATCATCAGCTACTCCATCACTTTCTTTCTTTGGGCCCCAGCTGATTCCATTTGTAAAATGAGGGAGTTGGCCCCAAGGCCTGGAAGGGCCGATTTGTGCCTCCACATCCAATGATGGCTGGGCTCTGAGATTAGCCACCTAGTTAGGGCAGACCCTGCCTGGACCAGAACCCAAGTGTCCTAACTTCCAATGCTACTTGCATTTGCCACATGGCAACACCTCGCCAGGAGGATGTCCAGAGATTATATGTCAGCTTTTGATCTGGTTCACTAGGCTCTGCAAAGGAAATTAGAGGGAAGAAGGAATTTTGCAAGAGAAAAAAAAGGTGAGCAGATATCGGCACAGCTATCCCTAGGCAGTAGGGAGTGGGGGTGGGGGAAACCATGTAAGGACAGGGACAGATCACCATATATAAACCAAGCCCACACACCCTACATAATAATTACCCTTATTATAGCTAACATGCATATAATGATTTAAGTCTAGCAAACCATTTTACATACATTATCTCATTTGGTCTCTGAGGTAGGTTATTATCCCCTCATGCTAGAGATGAGGAAACTGATGTTGTGAGGAGTTAAATGACTTGCCCAGGGGCACACAGCTGTCAAGTCAGTGAGGCAGGATTCAAACTCAGGCCTGAGTGCTAGTCCAGTATTTTGTTCACTCTGTCATATTTCTAGATTTAGGTAAAAATCCAGGTCAAATGAACATCAATGGCTGTCTGAAAGGGGAAAAGAATTCACAAAAAGTGGCCTGGGAGGAAAGAGAAGGAATAGGATCCTCATGTTAGTGTTAGAGGATGTGCTAGGGAAGGTTAGGAGTAGTTATCTACGCATGAACCATGGGGCTATGTTTTAACCTCAGCTGCTAAAGCCATCTCCTTATTCCCCCATCCACTGACTCCTTGAATCATCATCCAACAGTGTGGGAACCCCCATTATCCAATGAACAGGGTCCAAAGCTGCTCCCCCATCCCACCTCTGGGCATAGGTAGCCTTTAAGATAAAAGGAAATATCCTCAAATCCTCCTTCTATTTGTAATCACACATTAAGGTCATAAAGCAAGAAAAATCCACAACTACTGGGAAAAGAAAGAAAAATGCAAAAGAAAATGGAAGGAAGAGAGGGAGGGAGGGAGGAAGGGAAGAAAGGAGGAAGAGAGGAAAGGAGGAAGGGAGGGAGGGAGGGAGGGAGGAAGGAAGGAAGGAAGGAAGGAAGGAAGGAAGGAAGGAAAGGAGGGAGGGAGGAAGGAGGCAGATCGGGGTTTCAAGGGTCAGGCTGATTTTGTCTATGCCAATATTAAGAATTACCTCTAATAGATCTATAGACCTTCCTCCTGATGAAATCAAAGGATTGCACACTCTATTTTCTGTCTACACAATTTTGCTTTGAAAGGGTAGGAGTCATTAAACCCACTTGACAAACACCCTCTCAAGGCTGACATGAAAGAAACTGACTTAATAGAGGAACTGAATTCTAAATTTCCTCACTAGCTTTACAGTGTATGGCCTTATCTCTCTACTGGCCCATAAAGTAGTTCCCAAAAGAGAAAACTTTTGTTGTTGTTCAATTGTTTTCAGTCATGTCCAACTCTTCATGACCCCATAAGGTTTTGGGTTTGCTTGGGGTTTTTTTTGACAGACATTGAAATGGTTTGCCATTTCCTTCTCCAGTTCATTTTACAGATGAGGAAACTGAGGCAAACAGGATTAAGTGACTTGCCCAGGGTCACTCAGTTAGGAGGTGTGTGGGGCCAGATTTGAACTCAGGTCTTCCTCACTGTAAGTCCAGCACTCTATCCACTTCACCACTTAGGCACCCCCTTTAGCATAGTATTAAAAAGTATAGAAATTGTTCTTGATGAGGTCAATGTGTTATCATAAAAATGCAATGAAGGAACAATTCAAGAGGCAGCAAAGTAGCACAGTGGACAGAGTACCAGGTCTGGAGTCAGGAAGACTTAACTTCAAATCTAGCTTCAGGCACTTATTAGCTGTGTGATCCTTGGTAAGTTACTTGACCACTGTCTGCCATAGTCTCCTCATCTATAAAATGGGGACAATAATAGCGCCTACTTTTCTGGGTTGTTGCAAGGATAAAATGGGATAATATTTAGTGTTATGCAAAGTAGCTGGCACATAGAAGGACTTAATAAATGCTTTTGCCTTTCTGCTTCCCTTCTTCTTCCCAGAGGAGGCCTTTTTGGTTTTGTTTTTTCATCTCAGGACACCAATTAGAGTCCTATATTCCTCCAGGAGATATGGTTATAGGTTGCTGAACCTGGAGTCAGGAAGACCTAGGTTTGAATCCTACCTCAAATACTTCTTAGCTGTGTGATACTTGGCAATCTGCCTAACTATCCTGAGCCTCAGTTGCCTCATCTGTAAAATGAGGAGGTGGGATTTAATGGTTTCTTCTAGCTCTAAACCCATGATGTTACTGTCAGGGGGCATGGGAGGCTCCACAGCCCCTTATCTAAATTAATGTAATCACAGAAGGCCTAGACTTCTCATTAATTTAATCAATCAACCAATTAAAAGTATAAATTAGGTAAGAACAAGACCTTAATCAATTTGGAAGGAGTAAAGGGCTTTGAGAAATTAGATAAATCAGATGACACCACTTGGCACAGGAAATTGCTTGAAAGAATGAGGCAGCCTTCTAGACCTATGTATATCATCTGAAGACAAGTTTTGGGAACAACTTGTTCAGGCAAAGCCCTTGGCCCTCCACTAGGGGGAGCAAGAGGGGATGGGAACAACTTGTGCAGGCAAAGCCCTTGGCCCTCCACTAGGGGGAGCAAGAGGGGATGGGAGCAGTGATCCCCTATGATGATCAGAGTGTTCCCCTACCCACCATCACTGACCATGTCATGGGACAGAGGAGACTAGTAATAAGCAATGTCTCCATTTGAAAGTTGAGCCACCACGAGAAGAAGCAACTTCAGAGAACATGGCCTTTCTAGGGCAGAGAGAAGATAACTCCAAGAAGGCTCAACAGAGAGATGGACCTAAAGAGAACTTCATGAGAACTCCACAGAGAGAGAAAGGAATTCCTTCCCACCTGGAGCTGTGAATTACCCCTTTACCCTTTGTCTACACGTGATCCCATTCCTCCCTGTATTCCAAATATACTTGTGGGAGATTGTATCCCAGACTCTGGGAGGTATTAATTTTGTACAAACATTCTTACAAGACGACCTTAGTAAATACTGGTTTCTGAAAGCTAATTAAATTTGACTGATTGGTAATAACTGAGGAATACATCGGATGGGTGCTCATGAACTACTCAAAGTTAACATCTAGAGCCCTGAGGAGAAAAGTAGACAGCAGTCCTCTGGAAATCCAATCCACCAGAACTAGGGGGAATTAGAAAAATGAGCCTAGAAGATGCAGTATATGATAATGCTACATAAAGTATGTCTCTGACCTCTCCAGAAAAGAAATATGAGGATCTATCTCCTAGGAGATGTCTTTTTCCCAGGTCCCACCAGTGGTAGAATCAACAAGCCTACCAAATAGTTTGTGTTGTTAATCAAAATCTTTGAGTCTAAAAGCTCAGTATGTTCAGAAATCTTGGTTACCCTAACCTGGACACCTCCCATTTCCCACTCACCAATTCTATCAGAAGACCAATGTCAATCTACAAAGTCTAAAGACTATTTCCAAGCCATGGTAAAAAAAAAAAAAAAAAAAAAACAAGGAGATGATCCCCCTGAGTCTCCAAAGACACCAGCTCCAAAACCATCATTGACCCAAGCCAGACTGGAAGAGTTTTCTATAAAGATGCTTATCTATAAATCAGACTAGAAAATGGTGTTGGTGTCATCATGGGGTGGGGTGGGAGGGAGAAGCCCAGTGACTAATTGTTATGACATTGTAATCTATGGTTTCTGAACACTTCCTCACCAAACAGATTTCACTGATAAAGGTTAAATTATTGTTTAGATTAAATAGTACTTTCAACTAGAACAGAACTGGTATGAATGAGGGCACTATTCAATTGTCAGTCTGCCCAAGCCATTGTAACTAAAACAGATTTTCAGAGGTTCCTTGTACTTGGTTCCCAGGTTACCATTTCCTTTGGAAACCTCCAGTATGGTGTTAAATGTTGCTAGAAGTTGTCCTTAGGTGCCGTTCTTTATTGGTCTTCTAGAGTCTTGGTATTGCCTTCTTTCTGACTTGGAAAAGTCATCCACCCTGAAGTTTCCTTTCCTTAGAGAGACTAATTTGTCCTAGCTGGACGCACTGTTTTATTATGAGCCTAGTTTGTCTCAGTATGGTGCTAGAATGCTGGACTTAGACATCAGGAAAGCTACATTTGAATTTCACCTCAGATACTTGCTACAAAGGATGATGGACAAGTGACTTGGCTTCTCATCTGCAAAATGGACATAATAACACTTGTAGTATTGTCAGCCCTATGGAAGACTGTGCCAAATCACCAATAGTAAAGAAATACAAACACCTTGAACCCATCAGATTGGTAAAGATGACAATAGATGCAAAGAATCAATGTTGAAAAGACTATAGGAAAAAACAGGTACACTAATACATTGTTAGTAGAGTTGCAAATTGGTCCAAACATCCTGGTAAAGCAACTTAGAATTATGTGAAAAAGTAACTAAAATTCCCATACTCTTTGGGTCAGATATCCCATTGCTAGGCATATAGGTCACAGAGGTCAAAGAGAGAAAGAAAATTCCCACATACACCTAAATATTCAGAGCAACATTTTTCTTCTGGTAACAAGGGACTGGAAATAAAGGAAGTATTTGTCAGTTAAGAAATACCTAAATAAAATATGGGACATTAATGTAATATAACATTACCATATAATGAAAAAAGATTAATTCAAAGAAGCATGAAACGATTTATATAAATTGATACAAAATGAAGAAACAGAACCAGGAAAACTATGTAAATGGGGGGAGGGGAGGAACCTGAGTGTTGTATAGTTATAAAGAACAAGAAACTTGTCTCCAGACAAGAATCAAAAAATGCTGTTAGATTCCTTTGTTGTATTAGTTCTTCTTCTTGAGTTGCTTTTTCTTTTCTTTTTTTTAATTCTTTGTTATGAGGAATAGTTAGGGAGGAGAAAGGTGTAATATGTTCCAAAAGGAAAGTAACATAAAAACAAAAACTATCCAAAAAAAATTTTAAATCATATTTGTGTTACAAACTGCATAGGGATATTGTGTGAAGCTCATGAAGGTTATAGCTAATTGCTGTCTCTCTGGGGTACAGGCACCCATACCACTTCCCAGACTATTCACACTACGCTGCATCTCACTTGACCATCATCTTCAGCTTTTCCCTCCTGGTAACCTGGATGCTGTCCCTGAGTGTCTCAGCTCCAATAAGTCAGTTTGGGGCTTCTCTTGCTGGGGCCTGGCTGTCTCACCATTTTTTAGAGCTCTCTACATCCCAGTGAAGTACATGTACCCAAGTCCCTAAGCTCCTCTTTATGTGCTATCTTCCTTCATCGGAATGTAAATTGCTTGAGAACAGGGACTGTCTTCCTTGCTTGTATCTGTATGCCCAGCACTTAGCATAGTGCCTGGTACACAGCTAATGTTTAATAAATGCTTTAACTGTCTTTCTATTTATGAAGAGAAATAAAGAGGCCACATAAGCATTCAGCATCATAGGTTATAAGAAAATAGGGATATAGAAATTAGGACAGAATTTTAATATAAATGAGAAATCTGCACCTGGTAATAATGTATTTTTTTAGAAGGTTTGAGGTGTTCAAAGGGGTTAGACACATGGGTGATATGAAAATATGACATGTGAGTTTGCACAGGGATATATTTCAATTATGGGACATCAAAATAGGTGTCTGTATGTTTGACAGCATGAACCAAAGGTACAAACTTAGCAGTCTTATTCTCCACCAAACTCATCTTCTGATGTATCATACTGTCAATGCTGGCTTTTCAAAGTTAAAAAAAAAAACTACTAGGGGCAGCCAGGTAGCACAGTGAGTAAGAGCACCGAGCACCGGCTCCAGTGTTGAGAAGACCTGGAGATCGAATCCTGGGCTCACTTAGCACCCACCCAGAAACACCTGGCCGTGTAACCTTGAGCAAGTTACTTAACCCCAATTGCTTAGGGGTGGCCAGGTGGCTCAGCGAGTAAGAGCACCGGCTCCAGTGTCGGGATGACCTGGATCAAATCCGGGCTCAAATACTTAGCACCGCACCCAGAAATAACTGGCCTGTGTAACCTTGAGCAAGTTACTTAACCCCGATTGCTTTAAAAAAAAAAAAACTACTGTAAGCTGGAAAATAAAGTTGGGGAGCAAGAGTAGAAAGAGCTCAAAGTCTTATAGACTAGTCAGAAGCCTTAAGTATGAAGAGAGTCAAAGAGTCACAGAAAATTTGAATTGGAAGAGACCCCAGTGGCCATCTATAACACCTAGACACAAAAGGAAGCTGGGAAGTAGAGAAAGCATGAAACTATATCACAAAAAGTGAAATCAGGGCATCATATACAGAGATTGCCCAGATACTAACATAGCCAATCATTTCAGAATCATTTGTCTGTGTCTATGATACAGATAGGCAACATAGAGGATAGAGAGTGGACTGGGAGTCAGGAAAACCCAAGGTCAAATTTTGCCTCAGATGTGTGAATATAACTAAGATAATTGACTGCTGTCAGCTCCAGTTTCCTCATCTGTAAAATGGGGATAATAAATACTACCTACCCCATGGGGTTGTTATAAGGATCAAAAGCAAAAATTCAGGCAAAACACCTTGTAAAAATCAAAAGTACCATATAAATATTAGCTATTATGAATATTAGTATTGTTATTACTTCTATCATGGACTGTTTAAAGCAAAGGTCAAAGCACATACAAAATTATAAAGATAAAACTGGGAAAATGATAATGCTACAGTTTCAGTCAATCCGATCTGGCAAATAAGATATCCTCCCCACTCCCCCCCTCAAAAAAAATAGGAGAAAAAGAAACTGACTCTGTGAATCACCATTTCTTAAAGAAAATAAGCTGATGCAACAAAGTGCCTTCATCATAAAAAGGTAAAAAGCAATTGAAGAAAAAACAAGTCTATAGGGAGGTTGGTATGAGATCAACATAAACCAAGTCAACCAAAAAGGTAGAGAAGAGCAAAGAGACAAAATGGAACCAATCAGCTCAAATTTCTCTAGTGATATGGAATCCTTGGTAATGAGAGGAGGAACCACCCATTTGACCTCTGACCTCAGAGGCTAATAAATAAGGACAAGGTTTTGAGATAAGAATCCAATTCAATGAACATTTATCAAGCTTCTACTATCCAGGCTTTGTATCTCCACTGTCTAGCACAGAAACTTGAACCTAGCAATTGTTTTATAAATGTTCAGTGAATTTAATTAAATTAAAGTGTTGTAAAAGATATCATTAAGAATAAAAGTGATCTTAACAAAATATGCCTAAGGCACTCTGCAAACCTTGAAATGTTACCTAAATGTCCATTATTATGACTGTTGTGATTGTGATAACAACAACCTTCCAAGTAAGATTGTAGGTGAATACAACTAGTGAAAAGAAGTGAGGGATAGACAACCAGTGTCACATAGGGTATCTTAAGAGTAAGAGAGGAAGGGCTCTAGTACGGATGGAGTATTTTTATAAAGGTATAAACAAGAACTACTCAGGATAAGAAGTCACAGATGGGTTTTGATGTGCAACAAGAGTGTATGCAGCCATATGGATCCATCTACAGACTGAACCAAACAATCTTGATATGTTGGCATTTCAGGGACCTAATGGATGTGGGTACTTCCTCCCTCAGTATAAACTGAGATGCAGTCATGACTTATCTAATGGGGTTGCTGTCCATGTCACCCCATTGATGTACCATAGAGGATCCATCCAATATACTGGAAGCTTTCTTCTAGGTTGCTTTACATTGCATGGGCAGTACATCTATGACTGCTTACCCTTGCCACATGGGCAGCTCAGTCCCTTCTCTGGCCATGTGAAATGATAAAAACACCATTCTTGAAGACAAACAGCTGACAGTGGCATAGTTCGTATTTTACAGTTTGTAAAGGACAAACTAAGTCTCCCAACAACCTGGTGTGGTAAGCACTGAAGGTGTCATTGCTTTCATTTTACATTATTATGTAATTACGTATCATTCAGTATTCTATCAGCATTATTCAGCCCATGGTACAAAGGAGGAAACAGAACCTCTAGGAAGGTGGAGGGATTTTATGGGTCATAGATTTCACATTGGAAGGGACCTTAGAGGCCATTGAGTCCAACCACTTTATTTTACAGGTGAGAAAAGTAAGGTTGAAGGAGATTAAATAACTTGACCAGGGTCACAGAGCTAGTATTTAAGGCAGGATTCAGATTTCAATATTCTAGACCCCAAGGCCAAAATTCTATCCACTGCACTCCCTAGTTACCTCTCACTTTACAGGTGAGGAAAAAGTCTAAGAGATGTTAAGTTACTCTTTGTCTGGGATCACTCAGGATTTGAACCCAGCTCTTCCTGACTTAAAGTCCAACAACAGTATGCTACTCAATACAATGCAAATATGCTATATCCTACAGCTAAGTTGCATTCCTGCTGTCATTTGTTCCATCATTTTTAGTCACTATCAATACTTCATGACCCCATTTGGGGTTTTCTTGGCAAAGATACTGGAGTAGCTTGCCTTTTCCTTCTCCAGATCATTTTACAG
The DNA here is from genome assembly GCF_028583685.1 of Petaurus breviceps papuanus. Lineage (NCBI taxonomy): Eukaryota > Metazoa > Chordata > Mammalia > Diprotodontia > Petauridae > Petaurus > Petaurus breviceps. The sequence goes on from NW_027185761.1 coordinate 24,801,063, forward strand.
ATGAGGAAACTGAGGCAATATAATGGTAATGGGAATTTGAAGATCGTCCCTGCCCCTTAATAGGCTGAATGTAATCCCATGAAGCCTGTGGTGGGAAGAGTTTGCAAATGGGTGCAGCAGGAAGGGGTGGAACAGGAAATTAATCAGAGCAGTAAGAATGGAGGGGGAGTGAGGACACAGGCAAGGAGACAGCTAGGATTGCGAGTATTTGTTTGTGGGAAGATTCAAGCAGGGGGAAGGCTTTGGGATGATGTTGCTCCTGCAGTGATAAGGTGTATTAACTTCTTTGTTGCTATGATGGATTCAGTTTTCTGGTGTTGGTATTTGGCTTTCTGGTATCTGAATAAATGTTTTGCTTATGCCTTCTCTATGGAGAGTATGTTATATTTTGCTATTTAGAACTATACCAGCATATTCAGTCATCGCTGGTGTTGTGAATATTGCCTTGGCCATACAGGCAAACAGGGTTAAGTGACTTGCCCATGGTCACATGCTACTAAGTGTCTGAGGCCAAATTTGAACTCAGGAGAGAAAGGACAAAATTAGCAGGGAGGGTAGGCAGAGGTAAGAGAAAAGATGAAAAAGAGACAGAGGCTCTGCAATCCAGATAAAAATCCACTTCACATCATACTCTGCTTTTCATCTGAGCTGTGGATAAAGTAAGTTAACATTGCCCTTTCAAATGGTAATCTACTTGCCACAGCAGATTAGAAATGTCCCTTCCACATGGGGACAGAATTTGTCTGTTTTCATTTTCACACTCTGTAGTTTATTTTTGAAGTGAAGGTTCAGTTTCCTTTAGAATTCTAAAGGTTTTCCATATGTGTGAAGGAGTAACTTGGGTTTTAGAGACATATTTTGGACTCTTAGAAGCTGAGTCAATTACTAACCCGTTAGCATTCAAAATGTGTCAGGCAGTCTTTTCTTGGTTCAGAGATTAGGATTATCTCAGTCTCAGTTGCCTGAAGGCCATATCTAGAATTAGTATTTATTTCTTTTACTCACAGATTTAAAGCTGGAGGGCAAATTGGAGGTCATCTCATTCAATTGCTTCCTTTTTACTGATGAGGAAATTGTGGCCCTGAGAAATTAAGTGACTTGCCCAAGGTCACACTGGTAGCAGAGGCAGAGATGAAATTTGAACCCCAATCCTCTTAATCCAAGACCCAATGCTCCTTCCATTTATTATGATGATTATCGTTGTGACCAATTTCCCCAAGAAATCAAATGTATTGTTTAAGCTTAGTTGATAACAAGTGGTTATAATATAGAATATAGGTTTCCCAAGAGATATCTTCATTGTCCTTGTATTCCCAGGCACATAAAAGGTGCTTAATAAATGCTTACTGCATAGAACTGTATAATATATTGAGAAAGGGTGTTCAAAAAAAAACTCTTCAGGAGCTGACTGATATATGTTAATGGTGCAAGAGAATCATAGGTCCCCTAGTCTAACACCCTCATTTTACAAATGTGGAAACTGGGGGGCCGATAGGCAGTATAGCCAGCCCAGGACCACACAGCTAGTGACTAAAAGAGCCTCTTTACTACAACTCTGAGGCTGCTGCACGAGGCCACATTGCCTCTTGGGTAAATGAGCTAACTCGTGTTCACATCTCTCCAGCCACTCTTTCCAACCTTTCCAAGAGTTTCCTCTAAATGAGCTCACATGGGTCATCATTTTCCCAGGAGGGAGGAGAGTGCTGATTGGAGTTTGGGTTGCAGCCTGGGTTACCTTTTTTTTTTACTTTTTTCTTTTTTTTACATTTTTAAATTTACAAAATTTTAAATTTACAAAATTTACTTTTGTCTGGAGGAACTAATCAAGAAGCAGACCTAAGCCTGAAATTCTCTACTGCTGAAATCCTGAAAGGATTCCTAGACCCCTGTCTACTCACAGTGAAAGCAGCAGAAACTAGGTCCAGTCCAGGAATATTTGTTGTCAAATCTGGATAAATGGTTGCCTGAATGAAAGATGGAAGGCAAGCCTTAGGTACATGGGCACAAGGTTGTGACTTACATGTTCACTGAAGGAAATCTAGAAAACCTCCTTGCTCAGGAATAACTCCTAAAGACTGGCTCATGTTTTGCCTTTCAGAATTCAGGTATTTGTATCTTAAATATTTTTCACCATTCAAGAATCCCTTATAAAATGAAAATGCCATTGATGCCTTGAATTTATTATTATTTAACTACTGCAGAGGAAAGAGCATTGGGCCAAGGAATTAGGGAACTGAATTTATATCTTAGCTGCCATTTGCTACCTCCTGTGACCTTAGTCAAGTCGTTTAACTTTCCCATTACTCAGTTTTCTCATCTGTAATATGAGGAGAAGGGGGAAAATTTTACCAGATGGCCTCTGAGTTCTCCTCCAGCTCTAGGTTTGAGGGAGGAGCAGCTGGAGGGCAGAGGAGAGCACTGGAAAGAAACCATAAGAAAAGACAACTTCAACAACTTCACAACTTTGCCAGGGGCAAGGGTCATTCTGCCTCTTCCTCTATCCTCTCCTACAACCCCAAGAAAGGTAAGTAGACAGATGGATACAATGGGAATTGGATTTGAAATCAAAGGACTTGAGTTCAAGTTATGACTTTCCTCCTCCCTATCTTAGACACATAACCTCACTTCTCTGAGCCTGTTTCTTCATCTCTAATGGGATGGGCCTCTAAGGTCCCTTTTAGATGTCCATACGAACCTATGAAAGGCCCAGGGAGGAAGCAAGAAAACAATTGCCTAGTCCCGCTTTGGCTTGGGAGAATCTAGAGCCTTCCCTTTTGATGTCCAGTTCCAGTTTAAGAATTTATTTCTTTCCTTTTATTTTATTATTTTACTTTCTCTTGGTTTTTTATTGCCTTGAGTACTAGAGAAAAAGTCATCTATGAGATGCAATTTGAGGGATGCGGAAGATGTACAAACACACATGCACACGCATACACACATGCACACGCATACACACATGCACACGCATACACATACACACGCACAAACACACTGCAACATCCTGTCATTGAAGAGAGAGAGAGTCCTTAAGCCTTACCTGATCCCCACGTCCTTCCTTAAATGTAAATGCTCCTGAGAAGGTCGATAAAGACTATAACTGATACTTAATATAAATAAGTTTGTCTGATCTGCTTTCCTCCCAGACAGAAGGGACATGAGAAAGTTGGGTGTATGGGAGAAAGGAAACAGAAAAGGGTGGTCAGGGACTGATGTCATGATTCTCTTGAAGAAAACTCCTTCAGCAGACTATTTGACTTTTGTCTATGAAGACCAAAGGATCACAGACCAGTCAGATCTCACAGATTACAAGACTTTTCTATTAAACCATAAACTCCACAAGGGCAAGGATTTGCCTTATGTATCTTTTTATCACCCATAATGTCTTGTACATGGTAGATTATTATCAAAGGATTGCTTAGCAAATAGTTAATCTATTACAACTACCAGCTTCCATTTATAAGGAGAAAAGAAAATAGACTGATGACTTCCAAAGCCCTCATCCTGACATCCAAAGCTCTCCAGCTTAAATCCTATCACATCCATATATCTTTCTCTAATCACTGGCACACAGTGATCTCCCCATCCTCAGTCTTTCCAGAGCATTTTGGACTCTGTCAGTCATTGGGCCTTTAATTGCCTTCTCTCCTGTATTGTTTTCTTACTGTTTCCTGTTTGCTAAGTTAACAGACTAGACTATAAGCTTCTTGGGGGGCAGAGATCTTGTCTTATAGGTATCCCCCTATGGAACCTGGGATGGAGCTAGGATACATAGTAAAAAGTCCAAAAAAAGGCTCATGAATTTTTAGCATTTCATCGACTCTACCTAGTGGTGGAATCAGCCCAGATCTACAGTATCATCTTCCTTTATCTTCCATTGTTTAAGAAGAACATTAATAAGAAGGACACTAATAGGGCAATAGTTCTCAAACTTTTTCATCTTAGGACCCTTTTACACTCTTTTGGAGTGGGGGTAACAATTTGAGTTAAGTGACTTGCCTAAGGTCACACAGCTAGTAAGTGCCTAAGGTCAGATTTAAACTCAGGTCCTCTGTACTCCAGGGCTGGTGTGCTATCCACTGAGTTCACCTAGCTGCCTCCCCTTTACACTTTTAAAAATTGTCAGGGCGGCCAGGTAGCACAGCGAGTAAGAACACCAGCCCCAGAGTTGGGATGACCTGGGATCGAATCCAGGCTCTGATACTTAGCACCACACCCAGAAATAACTGGCTGTGTAACCTTGAGCAAGTTACTTAACCCCAAATGCTTTAAAAAAAATTGTTGAGGATCCCCCAAAGAGCTCTTGTTTATGTGGGTTATCTCCATCTCCATTTACTATATTAAAAAAAGATCATATTATTATTATTAAAATAATTTGGACCTTACAGACCTCCTGAAAAGATCTCATAGACTCCCCAGAAGTCCCCAAATCACCCTTTGAGAACCACTGAGCTTGAGAGTGCCTGAAGGAGGGCATGCAGAATGGTGACAGGCTCTGAGTCTATGTCAGATGAGGATTGCTTTAAGGAACTAAGGGTGGTCAGCTTGGAGAAGAGAAGACTTCAGAGGCTATGATGGCTGTCTTCAAGTATCTAAAGAGTTGGGGTATGAAGAATGGATAAACTTGTAGCATCTGGATCCATAGGGATGGAACCAGGAGCAATGAATATAAGTTTCCTAAAAAGGCAAACTGGGGGTGGCTAGGTGGCTCAGTGAATTGAGCACTGGCCCTGGAGTCAGGAGGACCTGAATTGAAATATGGCCTCAGACACTTAACACAAAAACTAACCGTGTGACCTTGGGCAAGTCACTTAACTCCAATTGCCCTCCAAAAAGCAAAAAAACAAGAAAAAGGCAAACTGAGGCTTGATTTCAGGGAAATTGCCCACCATTCAGAATTAAGCAAAGTGGAAGCAGCCACCTGGATGTTTGCTAGGTTTCCCCTCAATCGAGGTCTTCGGGCAGAGGCTGTATGCCCACTTGTTAGGAATGTTCTCAGTGGGGATTCCTTTGGTGTATGTGTTAGATTGGATGGATACCAAGGCTCCTTCCAAAGCCCAAATTCTGTGATTCAGATTCCCCAAATTCTTTTATCCAGACTAAAAAAAAAAATCAGTTAACTAAATGGCCTTCCTGATGCATGCAGGAGACAAGAGCAGAGATGTGCTGGTTCTCAGCCTCTGATGGTCTACAGACATCACACTTCGTGACTCAAGAGGGAGGGTGGTACTATGGAAAGAGCAAAGGACCTGGAGTCAGAGGACCAGGACCTGCACGCAGATCCCCACTGGGCCACTAGCAACACCTGTGAACTGGGGCAAATCCCATCACCTCCTCAGATGCCTGCTCTTCAGTGGCAGTCCATGGGACTGGGATTAGCCTCTCAGGCTCTAAATCCCTATTTATGCATAGAGAGGCATGAATGGAGTCATAAAGGGGATTGCACAGTCAAAGATATGCCCTGGGATGGGAGACTGAAAAGGCCCACTAGCAGACACCTGGCCACCTGCCCTCTGCTACTACATCATCCATGCCCTTTCTCACCCCTGTGAGGAAAATAAAGCTCAGAGCATCATTCTGATCAAAGAATCCTAGGAGAAGGAAACAAGCAATTTTAATGTAGACTGCTGCTCAGCACTCAGACACTTAGCGTGGTGATTTTGGTCCCACTGGGGAAGAGAAAAGTTGCTCAAATTTTAAGACATTCTGACAAAAAAAAAAAGAAGTCCTCTTGATCTTGGAACATTTAGCACTGACTTCCAAAACCTGAACAGCTGGTTTGAACTCATTCTATAAAAGAGGCAATTAAATTTTCACAATAAGATATAGAAACTTGGGAGATAATAACACGGGAGAGGCTCAAAGCAAACAGCTGTGCCTCAGAACAAACACGTGAAAAGCATTTTCAGTGGAATCACAATCCAGGGCTGGCTGGTGTTGGGGCCAAGGGTAACCCGTAGAGGAAGGAAATCCTCCCGCTTGGAGGATTCAGAATCAGTAAGTTTCAAATATTCCTTGCCTCAAAGCAGATGAATGCAAAGAGTCCTGGGTGTACAGGTCCCTAATACAGAGGAGATTAAAAAAAAAACAGATGTTAAAGAGAGGTGTTAATGACCATTACCAGCTAATTGAGGCTTTCTGGTGACAAAATTGAAACAGAATTGAAAAAGGAGAAAAGGGAGGCAGCTGTCTGAAGCCTTTGATGTCTGGAACAAATAGCCACACATTTGTCATTTGAAGAGGGTTTCCAGAATCTCTCCCCCTCAAAGAGGGAGCATCTTCTGGGGCAGAGTGACATCAGCAGACAAGGTGTAAACCTCCCCCCCACCCTCTTCCCCCGGAGATTTTCTGCTTCTACTGAAGCAGCAGCCTTATTGTCCACGTGGGGCATAAGGCTTGGGCTTATAGCATTTTTTTAATGAAGCAAAGTTAGCCTATCCACAAGAAGGTTTTCCTGCACTTATGGCTTTCCGAGAGCAGCCTGGGAACTGAGGTATCCAATTTCAGAAATGGTTAAATAACATTAATATAAGGATTTAGCTCCCTGATGATCAGATCAAAGAAAAGTAGGTATTCAAAAGCTAATGGTACCAGGCCTACAAAGACAATAGCATTTGTCTTTGTGCCTTACCTGTTTCTCACAACTTTTTTTTTTAAGAAAAAAAGGGGGCACAGATACTAACCAGAACTGATTTCACCCAGTCTACCAAATTCCACATTGTAAGAAACATGGAAGCAATTCATCGACCATGCTCTGACCCAAGGCTCGCCTAAGCCAGAGAAGAAGGGGGGAGGAGTAACCCTTGGCCTAGCAAGAGGCAATATCAGCCCCTCTACTTTCTAGGGCTTCCTCCAGCTATGTATACCAGCCCACTGACAGACACCAGGATGTCAGCTATAAAGGACGTGGCAAAGACAGAGGGAAAAGAAGGGCAAAGAGCAGAAAAGGAAGACAGAAAAAAAGCAGAAGATATGGCTGCTTCAGGACATTCTTTTGATGAGGTCAGGGTATACCCCGAGAATGTTGGGGTGCTACCTGAAATGATGAAGAATAGACGTTATCCTGAAAGAATTCACTGGGACAGTGTCCAAGTTAAAGAAAGGCATTTATTAGGGTGATGTACCCATGTGGACATGCTCCCATGTAGGAGAGAGAGAGAGCACAAGCAGCCCCTGCTTCCCATAGGAGGCAAAGGCAGTTATTGGGGTTAGGTGTCTGGTTTGAATATAATTTTATGGAATGGAGGGAAAGGGAACAAGAGAGTGGGGGGAGCAAGCATGGTTCTGAAATGCCTGGGATATCAGGTAGTGAGGAGGTGTCTTTATCAGACAGATGTGCAAAGAGAACAGGAGAGGGGAGGGGAAGAGCTGTTCTGGAATGGGGGTGCTTTGTGAAAGCACGCAGCCAAGTCCACAGTGGGGGGGCTCCAATGTGTGGTCTTCTTGGATCACTTTTCTGGCTGGTCTCACCCTGCCTCTTATCTCATGTCTCACATTCTCCATCCGCTGGCTTCATCTGCCTGGGGCACTCCTTTCCTCTCCATCACTTTCATCTTCTGCACCTACCGCCATCTTCTCACTCATCCCAATTTTCTCCTTTGGAACTTAGCACAGCCCCTGGCACAAAGTAAGCACTTTATGAATACACACTGACTTGACTCTTGGCTCATCTGTCCATATTTTCCCTCTCTCTTCCATCAGTCCAACGCGGTTCAAGCTAGTACACAGGCAGCATTTTATTTGGATTTGGATACCGGTACAGATGGTACCTTTCTTTACCAAATGTACAGATGACACGCAGCTAACAGGGATGATGAAATAAAGAAATTCATGAAAAAGATGATGATAATGACAAGCCAAGACTCATTTTACTCACCTGTAAAAATCTTAAGAACACTAAGTATTAAAGAAAATCAGCATAATGATCACACATCATTGGACCATTTCTCTATGAACTCCAGCAAAAAAGATGGAAACCAGATGATGGTGTAAACAAAACAATTGGTGTTATATAGCATGGCAAGGTTTGCAAAGCATTTGATAGACATTACCTCATATGATCAAAAAACATACATTTATCAGGGCCTACTATGTGTCCAGCACTGCTGTGATCATAGGAAAAAATGTAGAAGACACAGCGTTTTCCTTCCAGGAGTTTATAATCTAGTTGGGAAGATAAGAGGAGACACAAGCAAATGTAAGATGAGAAGGCAGCCTAAGTGTCTAATAATAATGATATTTGCACAGGGAATGACAGGGAACAAGCATTTATTGAGTACCTACTATGTTCTAGACTCTATGCTATGCACTTTTCAAATATTATCTCACTCACACTTTATTATACATCTCATTTTCTCCTCAGAGCAATCCTGTTTTGTTCAGTCGTTTCAATTGTGTCCGACTCTTTGTGACCCCATTTGGGGTTTTCTTTTTTTTTTTTTAAAGCAATCGGGGTTAAGTAACTTGCTCAAGATTACACAGCCAGTTATTTCTGGGTGTGGTGCTGAGTATCTGAGCCCAGATTTGATCCCCAGGTCATCTCGACACTGGAGCCGGTGCTCTTACTCGCTGAGCCACCTGGCCGCCCCTAAGCAATTGGGGTCAAGTAACTTGCTCAAGGTTACATGGCCAGGTGTTTCTGGGTGGGTAATAAGTGTCTGAGCCCAGATTCGATCCACATGTCATCCCGACACTGGAGCTGGTGCTCTTACTCACTGTGCTACCTGGCCGCCCCCATTTGGGGTTTTCTTGACAAAGATACTGGAGTGATTTGCCATTTCCTTCTCTTATTCATTTTACAGATGGGGAAACTGAGGCAAATGGGGTTAAGTGACTTGCCCAGGGTCACACAGCTAGTAAGTGTCTGGGGCCAGATTTGAACTCAGGAATATGAGGAGCCTTCTTGACACCAGGCCCAGTGCTCTGTGTACTGTGGCACCACCCAGCCATCCATCCTGTAAGGTAGGCAAGTGGATGAGTCAGCCAGAGCTAAGAGAGAGCTCATAGCTCATGATCCATTTGTTTATCTGGTCAGCTTCTCTGTCCTAAAGCAGCCGGTTTCCACTTGAAAAAAATCTAGTGACAGACTCAAGAGGTCATTGCGATATAATCAAGCTAGGACTGGACTTAGACTCAGAAGGCCTGGGTTCAACCCCCTGCTCTACTGCTTACTTGTGCTAACTTAGACAAGTAATTTAATCTCTACCAGCCTCAATTTACTTATCTATAAAACAAGACTAGATAACCTCTAAGGTCCTTTTAGTACTGAAGCTAATATCTAGTCCAATCCATACCTGGATGGGAATTCCTTCTTATTACAAATCACGCAAGTGATCCCCCGACCTCTGCTTGAAGAACTCCAGCAATGGAGAACTCATTAGCTTTTTTGGGGGTGGGGAGAGAAGCAATGGGGTTAAATGACTTGTCCAGGGTCAAACAGCTAGCAAGTCTCTGAGGCCAGATTTGAACTCAGGTCCTCCTGATTCCAGAACCAGTGCTCTTTCTAACTACCCTCACTCACTAACTCTTGATGCAGTACAATATACTTTCAAATGACCTGAATTGTTAAAAGAAGTTTTTCTGTTGTTTTTTTTTTTAACATTTAAAAGAATCCTTCTGAGAAGGCCATCTGTAACCCAGAAATGGTTAAGAGGGACCCTGTGTCACTCTCTATCCCCAATCCTAAGATCCTAATTGATCAATTTAAAAAATTGTATTCAACAATCATCTATTAAGTGTCTATGGCATTCAGAGCACTTTGCTAAAGACTAGGAAAGAACAAGTTATAGGACCAGAGAGTCAGAGCTTAAAAGAGCTTCAGAGGCCATCTGGTCCAGCCTCCTCATCTTGTAGATGTGGAAACTCAGGCCCAGAGAATGTACGTGACCTGCTCCAGGTCACACAGGTAGGAACCCAGGATCTGAACCCACATCAGCAGACTCAAAGTCCTATCTTCTTCCCACTTCATCATGCTGCCTGCCTCACACTCTGGGAGATGGCAGATTAAGACAGTGATTCAAACATGTAGGCAGATAACCATGATATGCAACGTCACTTATTAAGTGTATCGGTGAGGTATAAGACAATAGGCCAGTGGTGGGGAACCTGTAGCCTCGAGGCCACATGTGGCCCTCTAGGTCCTCAAGTCAAAGGGCTGTCCTTGAGGACCTAGAGGGCCACATGTGAAAAACCCCCTGGTTGATACAAAGAAGACTTCAAGGAGGGGATGGCATCTACATTCATACATTGTTTTTGGACCTGCCAAGTGGTACAAATATTATGGGGAGAAATCTAGCTGTATACAATCAGTAAATCACAAAACTGATCATACCTTTTGATCCAGAGATTTCTTAACAAGGACTTTACCCTTATATATCATACCCCAAGTACTCCAAAGCAACTGGGATCTCAAAGTTGTGGGTATTTCTCCTAATGATGCCCATCACACCCCACCCTCACCTGTCTATTCGGTACACTTGAGGTCCATGGCTTCCCCTAAGTTCTCCCCATAAAAGGTCCCTCCAAACCGCTGAGGCCCTTCCTTGCCTTCTCTCAGCATGGCCAAAATACAAATATCGGCTGCCCATGAGTCATGACTCACTTTAACCATGTGATCATCTGCCTTCTTTTGATAATATACTTTCCACCACTTCTCCTAGGTAATTCCTTGCTGGCAATGTGTTACATGAGCCTTTCCAAAGGGCAATTATTCAAAGACTGGGGAATTCCCATGATTCATAGCCATACAACATCACCAGAAGAAAACTGGAATTAAAGAGATGGGCCTTTGTTTCAGGGGAAAGATTAGAGTGACTTAAAGAACCTTGTAACGGCTCAAAATGAATCCAGTCTGCCTTTCTCCTCTTATTCAACCCTAGTCCCTACTCATTGCCTATTTTCAGTATTTACTGAACATATAAATATTAATGAAGAGCTCTATTGGTTGGTCATTTAATTAAAAATCAACATCTGGACAATCTGCATTTCTTTTATCCGTTTGGCTTTCCCAAACATGGAGAGTTGGGCCAAACTCTAGTGCGACTTTGTGGATCTCACCTAGAAGGCTCTGCAGTGTTCTATAGCTCAACCACAAGTATAACAATAAGTTGTTGCACGTACAACAGAACCTACAAAGAGGAGCATCTGGAGGGCGTCTGTATTCACAAAGCATTCATCTTTAAGGCACGGTTCTGATCTGAATCTCCTCTGTGGCAAGGAGTGGTCACCTCCAACCAGCACACACCACCCAGCTTTCTGCCTCACTGGCTTTTCACAATTAGAGGGTTCTTGAATGAGGTCCTCTCTGTTTGGTCTTTCCAAGACTCTATTGTCCTTCTGACACCGGCATGAAAGACACATGGCTGGAGGAAAGTCTTTAAAGTTCCATTTAGTTCTTCACTATCAATTTTTCTTTATAGTCAGTTAAATTCATTTTAACAAGCACTTATTGAACACCTGGGCAGCAGGGGTAACTGTGCTTGCAAAGACTAAAGTCAAATAGTTCCAGCTCTCAAGAAGTTTACAATCCTTCCCATGGGGAGGGCAAGGAGAGGGGGAAAGCAACCTGTACACTGATAAGTCAATCCAAAATAAACAGAAAGAAATTGTGGAGGGTGGAGGGGGAGTGGAGAAGATAACAATAAGCACACTGATATCTTGTAATCACTACATCAGTTTCAATTATATGATAACAAATGTCATCTACTATGGAATAAAGAATCACAGGATCATAGATTAAAAACTGGAAGGGGCATTAGAAGGCATGAGGGTGTGCCCATCTATCTCATCAAACACTTCTGATTTTATAGACGAGGACACTGAAGCTAAGCAGCCAGGTGGCTCAATGGATAGAACATTGAGCTTTGAGTTAGAAAGAGATGAGTCCAAAGCTGACCTTGGACACTTACAAGTTATGTGACCCTGGGCAAGTCATTTAACCTCTGCTGGTCTCAGTTTCCTCAACTGTAAAATGGGGATACTATTAGCACCTACCTTACAGGGTGGCTGTGAAGATCAAATGAGATGATATTTGTTAAAAAAAAAAAAGACATTGATTACAGTGCTTAGCTTTAGCACATAATAGGTGTTATACAAATGCTATTCCTTTCCTTCAAACAGCTAGTATTCAAAGCAGGATATGAATTCAAGTCTTTCTTACTCTAAGCTCAGAACTCTAGCCATGATGTCATCTAGCTGCCTTTATCACTTGCCTCCTTTCTCCCTTCTAATCATCTCTCATCAAGGAAAATGTTCATGAATCTGTATGCCATGCTCATAAAATTTCGCAGACAGAAAAATAAACATCTGGTTTCCTTGCTGGTTACTGACATTCTACTGTCCACCTTACTTTTGTAATAATAACATCCATCTGCTATCTTTTCCATGCCTTTAGTGTCTTCCCCTCCTTCAGATAGCTCAAGAATCAATCCCTTGACACCTTCAAAATTGCCTCAATTTCTCCCACAAGTGGTTAATCTCATCAGGCTACCTTTCCCATCTTTGTCTCCTTCATTATCATTTCCTGTCACCTCCTCTGGCAGGATTGAGGACAACAGTTCAAATATGGGAACTCCATTGTGTTTGATGTTGTAAAGAGTTTGAATAAAATCCATCTTTCCAGATCTTTTCCATCTTTCATCTATTTGTTGTCCTTTCAATTACTCCTGAAGTATCTTCTCTCACCAAGCTTTCTGTAAAATGTTTTCTTTTCCCCTCTCCCCTCTTCTTCAGTGTTTTATGAGGTAATAATACTCAAAATCTTCTACCACCCTTCTATGCAAGATTGTTTAAATGAATCTATAGTTTAAATCAGAGGTATCAAACTCAAAGCTGCAAAGACACCCAAACAAGATTAAAGTTAAATTGGGAGATGTTTTGCAAAATAGATTTAAAAATAGAATACAGCATAGACAATGCAAATCTGTGGATTTCTGAGTCAATATGCAACCTGTATCTACTTTGATACCACTGGTTTAAAATATTATTGACTTTTGCTGCCACATCTCTCTACTCTGTGAAATAGGTCAAGGATCTGTTGATGAAGGCAGTTCTTAGCTTCCTTTGGTATCCTAAATATGGCTATTGATTTATATTGATTAAACTTCTACCTAGAAGAATTATAATTGGTGTTAATGTCATTTACTCCATCTAGCTCCTGTATTTCAGCATCAATAACTTGTCTAAATGGATCAGGTTGGAGACTTGTTAAAATATAATTAATTTCACTTTTTGTGATACAATGTTGTGCTTCCCCAAAGGTTAGTTTTATTACATTGAGTCTTAGGTGATGCTGAAATGTCCAAACAGATATATCCTATAGGAAACTGGTAATGAGAGTCTGGAATACAGAAGAGAAGTCACAGCTGGAGACAAAGATTTGAGATTCATTTGCATAGAGGAGGTCGATTAAGCCTTGAGAGTGAATGAGATTGCCAAAGAGACCATGAAGAACCAAAAGGCAAAGGGCCAGAACCTTAGGGAGCACTCATTCCAAGGAGTTAGAAAGAGGAGTTCTATGTGCCAGAAATAGGGGTATCTGACTATATATGCCAGATAAGAAACAAGGAAACAGGAGAAAGATCTCTAAGAACAACTTGGGTTTATGTAACGATGATTTCTTATTTGATCCTCACAACAATCACCAAGTAGTAACAAGTATTATTATGTTGATTTTACGGAACAGGAAAATAAAGTTGAGAGAGTTTAAGAAACAGTCCCAGATCAGCTAGAAAGTAGAAAATCCAAGACTAAAACTGGAGGCTTCTGACTCTAAATCTTGTCTTCTCATCACTCAACAATGCTAACACCGACAATGAAATATGGCCACTGGAAAGAATAATCTGAGACCACATTGATAGAAGTGATGGATAGAAATTGGACCGGGGATTTCATTGGCATAAGGAACTCCCAGGTAAGTCATTCCCAAGTGAGGAAAGCTCCCTCTGCAATGCAGATCTGTACCTTCTCTGCAAATTATAATCTTAGGGAGATGCCTCCAAAACTGAAAGATTAACTGACTTTTCCAGCATCACAAAATAGTATTGCTCCAGTGGATGGGGTACTTGGTCTAGAGACAGGAAGACCCAAGTTCAAATCCAGCCTCAAACACTAAGTAGCTGTACGACCCTAGGCAAGTCACTTACCTGCTATCAATTTCCTCTCCTGAAAAAAAAAAAAAACAGATAGCACTTATGCCCTGGGGTTGTTGTGAAGATCAAATGAGATAATAATTGTAAAGGGCCTAGCACAGAGCCTGGCACATAGTAGGTGCTATATAAATGTTAGCTGTTATTAGTAGGACCAGTGTGTGTCAGAGGCAGGTCTTTGAACCCGTCTTCCTGGCTCCAAGACTAGCCCTCCATTTGCCTCCTGTTGATAGAAGTGGAGTGTCCCAAGCCTCAGCAATGTGAGTTAACTTCTCTGTATTCTACCCTGGTCAGACCAGAGTGGATTGTGTGTTCAATCCTGGGTACCACATTTTATGAGTATCAATAACCAACCGGGAACAGGTCAAGATGAGGAAAATCAGGATGAGGAATGGCTTGGAAACCTTGTCCCATGAAGCACAATTGAAGGAATAGGCTAGAGGTGAGTAAAGGGGTTGGAGTGACATGAGAAACATCTTCACATATTTGCAGGGTTGAATACCATGGCCTTGTGTATCTTCCGAGGAGAGAACAAACACTACTGAGTCAAAGTTACAGAGAGGCAGATTTCAGCTTAACATAAGAACTTGCTAACAACGAGTTCTGTGCCACAATGAAATAGGCTACCTTTCAAATACTGAGCTCCCCCTCCCTGGAAATGTTCAGACAAAAGTTGGATGACCATCTGTCAGGGATAAGGAATGCCTGCCTGGGTGACCAATGCGTTCCCTTCCACCTCTCCAATTCTATTAATAAATCCTAGAGGCATATGGTACACACAGGTACATATGGCAATGACCCTTGTCCTCAGTCGCCATCGCTCTCCCTCCTCTCCTCTCTGTTCTAATGCCCTGATCTGTCTCCCCCAGCTCCTCTCTTTTTACCCATTCCTTTCTCTCCCTCTGCCTCTATTTCTCACTTCCTCATTCTCCCTCCCTGTTTGGATTTTTCCTTTCCCTCCCAATCACATCTCCTTTGTCTATTCCCATTTTCCATCTCTATTACTCTTCCTCCACCTATGTTTCCCTATTTCTCTCCTGCCCTTGCCGTTTCATGTTCCCATCTTCCCCACCCCCTACCCCCCACCCAGATAAATCTCTTCACACCTGGTTTTTGCCTCTGCCCCTAGTCTTCCTCCATTGCCTTCCAGGGCTCAGCTCTCATGACTACAGTAGCACACCTGCATACAGTAGTACTGCTACTTAGCAGCAACAATTGAGGGTTATGGCAACTGCAATTGTCATCTCCTGGTAGGGACTGAAAATGGCAATATGGCAGGGAGGTGGCAGAGTATTTAAGGTTTTATCACAGTATAAACTCTACTCATGTCCTCCTCCAGAGCATCATCATGAGGAACCATAGAATCTTGAAGGCTATGGCAAGGATCCCAAGAACTGGCAGATTCTACCATGTAGGGATGGCTTCAAATATGGGCCTGGCAATGGACTCTGCCTGTTCCTCGGTCCAAGGAACATCCTTGGGAAGTTTGGAGAGACTCATCACTAAAAAGTTGATGCCAATGGGGGATTAATTTTTTTTGGCTTTAGTAATTTACATACAAGGGCTGTAATCTGCATCAGTAAAGAGAGTACTCAACCTTAGAGTACTGAAACAATAAGGCTTTATTGAGAGTCAAGTGGTCATCAAGTTTGTCCACCCCCTGAAAAATGACTTCTTTCAGTTTTAAATCTCTCTGGGGAAAGGAGCAGAAGAATCCCACCATTGCCTTCAGGGGCATATTACCCAATTTAATGATTCTCATGGTCAAATGCATTCTTCCTCGAGTCTAACTTTAGCTAGGGCCTAGCCCAGTGCCTGGCACACAGTAGGTGCTATATAAATGTTAGCTGTTATTAGTAGGACCAGTGTGTGTCAGAGGCAGGCCTTTGAAAAATCTAACTAACTTAGCCCATTCTCCAAACTCCCAGGCAAGGCAACACAAAGCTGCTACCCAAACTGACTTTTTTTAATGCTAGCTCATCAGTCCACTTTAAACCAATATGTCGAAGATGTTCAGGAATGTTTCTCCTGAGTGCTTTCTCCAAAGTTACCGATGAGTAAGCACCGAATCCAGTGGCCTTTCCTCAGTCCTCCTCCTTCTTTACCTCTCAGCAGCCTTTGACATCGTCAATCTTTTCTTTGACACTCTTCTCTCTAGATTTTCAGAAGACTGCCCTCTCCTGGTTCTCCTCCTACTTTGAATACCCTTCTTTCTCCGTCTCCTTTCCTGGATCTTCATCCAGGCTGTGCCCATTAATTGTAGATATCCATCAAGACTATCCTAGATTCCCTTCACTTCTCCCTCTGTACTGTTTTACTAGTCATCTCATCAGCTCCTACAGATAAAATTATCTCTATGCCAACAATTCTCAGATATATTTATCCAACCCTCATGTCCCTCCTAACCTCTAGTTTCAAATTCTCAACCACCTATTGGACAGCTCAACTTGGTCATCCCATAGACATCTTAAACTCGATCTATCCAAATCTATCCAAAAACTGAGCTCATTATCTTTCCCCTAATCCCCCCACTCTTCCTATTACTATTATTCCTATTAAAATTGAGCACTCCAATATCCTTCTAGTCACCTAGGCTCCCAATACCTAGGTCTGTCGTTCTCTACCCCTCACTCTCACCCTCCCATATCTGAATCTATTGCCAATTAGACCTTTGAAATCTCCCTTACATAGGGCTGCTTCTCTCCTCTGACACTGCCACCACCCTGGGGCAAGTCCTCAAGACCTCACATCTAGACTACTGTAATAGCTTTCTGGTTGTTCATCCCACCACTCTAGTCTAACCTCTGCCCTGATGCCAAAGTGATTTCTTGCAGCTCAGTTCTCACTATGTCACCCTTCTCTTCGAAAAATTCCAGACTCTCCCTATTACCTCCAAGAGCAAACCCATAGTCTTCCATTTGGCTGGTAAGGTCCTATATAACCTGGCCCCTTTCTATTTTTTCAGTTGTATACCTTATTCTCCCTCACAAACTAACAACACTAGTCACCTTGCTGTTCCTCCCAAAAGACAAAAAGACTAAGTCTAGACATTTTCACTGGTTGTCCCCCATGCCTGGAATTCTCTCCCTCTTCACCTCTGCCTCCTGGTTTCTCTCTAGTTTAAGGTTCCCTCTAGAAGTATCCCTAATCTGTTTACACATTGTTTCCCTCACTGTAAGCTCCTTGAGTGCAGGGAATATTTTTATCATTTTTTGTATCCCAAGCACTCAATACGGTGCTTTGGTGCACAGTCACTCATGTATCAAGGCACTCATGTATCAAAGGGCTGGGGATACCAAAAAACAAAAAAGGCACTTAATAAATGCTTGTTGACTTGACTCCTTATTGTGACTTCACTGAAACAATCCCTAGAAAGTTGTTTTCTGCTTTGATGGCAATAGCGAAGTCATGATTTCCAGCTGAGTTATCGTTTAAGAAAATAAACTGGAACAGAGCAGCTTTGAGTTCATTTGTCTGCAAAAAAGAGGAAAAGTCCCTGGTATTCCATGCCTCTGGCTCTAGACTCCCTCTCCCCTTGTTCAGTCAACAAGTGGAAAACTAAAAAAAGAAGCCAATTCTTCCCTGTGACATGGTAAGCTTGGCCTAGTTCCATTCTTAGAATCATCAAATCTTAAAGTAGGAAAAACATTTCTATTTATTTGGTATATACAAGTATGATACGTACACTAATATATTAATAACATACACTAATAATAGAAGTGATTTGTTGTTGTCTGATGGACAACCCTGGGAGGTTCATGGGCTCATTGATTTAGAGCTGGAAAAGATATCTGAGGTCATTAAGTCCAATAGCTTCATTTTGCAGATGAGGAAATTGAGGGATAGAGAGATTAAGATCAAGATCACCTTGACTGAGGTGATTCAGGTGGTAAATGGTAGAGGCAGGATATGAACCGAGGTCCTCTGATTACAAATCCCAGGCCCACTCTACAATCCTACACTGTCTCTCTAACCTACCACACAAAGGAATTTTTTCTACAACATTCCTACAAATGTCCATCCAGTCTCCACTGCAACTCTTCCCATCAAAGGAGTTTAGTACTACTCTATTACTGGACAAATCAAATTATCAGGAAGTCTTTTGTTATTCTAAGTTCAAATCTGCCCTCCTGCAAATTTTACCCATTGGTCCTAATCCCCATTGTGTTTTCTGGAGCCATCCAGAACCAATCTAAACTTTCTTCTAAGAGATGGCCTCTCCTATTGGCAGGGCATGGCCGTGGGATGGGGAGCAAAGCTTCTTACTCCTCTCACCATTGTGGCACATCCATTTGGGCTACCTCTTGGGTTATTCCTCCAAATACAGGAGCAAGAGGTAAGAAACAGAAGCAAAATCTTCGCATCCCTCAGTGGATTCAAATGAAAACTGAAAATAAAGTCCTAGCCAGCTCAAAGAGGAGATGTCCTCCTCTCCTCAGCTGTCTCTTAGAATCCCTAATTTGCTTCAAGGCTCAGCTCAAGGACCACCTCCAACAAGAAGGCTTTCCTGATCAACACTCTCCCTCCCTGGGGATTCCTGATGCCTCCCCTAAGGAGGAAAAACATTTCCATGTGTTTTGTATATACTAATTAACATGTGCGCTAATATATACTAATAATAGAAGCGATTTGTTGCTGTCCAGTAGTTTTTTTCAGTCGTAACTGACTCTTCATGATCCCTTTTAGAGTTTTCTTGGCAGAGATACTGGAGCGGTTCTGCTGTTTCCTTCTCCAGTTCATTTTACAGGTGACAAAACTTAGGT
This sequence comes from Petaurus breviceps papuanus, assembly GCF_028583685.1. Classification (NCBI taxonomy): domain Eukaryota; kingdom Metazoa; phylum Chordata; class Mammalia; order Diprotodontia; family Petauridae; genus Petaurus; species Petaurus breviceps. The sequence goes on from NW_027185761.1 coordinate 24,819,967, forward strand.
AAACAGGGTTAAGTGATTTGCGCAGGGTCACACAGCTAGTAAATGTCTGAGGTCAGATCTGAACTCAGAGAGATGAGTCTTCCTGACTCCAGGTCTGGCACTCTTTCTACTATGCCACCTACCTGCCCCCAATAAGAGTGATATGAGGGTTAAAAAGAGCCAGGGTGTGTTAAGAAAAGCTTGATCCCTTCTCTTTCTTTCAGGTAGCCTACCCAAGGACTGATTCTAGTCCAGCAGTGGGGAACTTGTGGCCTTCACAAGTTTGGATTCAGTCAAAGGGCCACACTTGAGGACATAGGGGACCACATGTGGCCTTGTGGATGCACATTCCCCACACTTGCTTCTAGTCCATGTGAGTCTAGAACTGTGTTCCCTTGTAATAGAGCTTACCATTCAGTTCTAGAAGCTGCATTAAATGAATAATATTTGTGAGGACACATAAAGAGTGGAAAGAGAGGAAGATGGAAAGGAGAGAGGAGAGAAAGGAAGAGGAGAGGGAGAGAAGAGACGGGGAGAGCCTGCTTTTTTTTTCCTGTGCAATGTCTTAATAGATTCAGTCTATTATGATAATGTCTGTGAAAAGGAAAGAGAGAAAAGAGGGAAAGGGAAGGGGGGAAGAAAGAGTGAAAGAAAGGGAAGAAGGAAGGGGAGAAGGGGGAAAGGGAGAGGGGGAGAAAAGGGGAGGAGAGGAGAAAGGGAAGAAGGAAAAGAGTAAAAGGGGAAGAGAAGAAGGGGAAGGAAATACTGGCTTCAGAATTAGAAGGCATGGCCCTGAATCTTGCCTCCTGATGCTTATTAACTTGAAGACTTCACCTTGTCTGGCTCCCAATGTCCTCATCTTGAAGATGAGGGGGTTGGACTCAACGCCCTCTAAGATCTTCTTCAAGCTCTCAATCTTATGACCTTGGTGCACTATGGCCACCCACACATGAAAAACATTTTTTAACAGAATGGGGTTTCAAAGCAAAACTGAGCATTTAGTCCCCCTAGTAGGAGTGAAGATTACCAGGCAGCCTACAGTGGTGTGGAAAATCTGGCAACTTCACAAAGGAGAAAAATATTCTCACTATTACCGCCCACCCCAACCCACATGCACAAATGTAGGAAGAAGATAGAGTAAAGGAAAGGGAAAGAAGGAAAAATAGTAGTAATAATAAAAATTACTACTGATATTAATGTAGTGCTTTCAAACTGGCAAAAGCTTTACAAATAATCTCATTTAGTCCTCACAACAACCCTCTGAGATAACTACTACAGGCATTGTCTATCTACATTTTACAGATCAGAAAACTGAGAATTAGCAAGGCTCAGCAGCTTGCCCAGGGTCATACAGGTAGGAGGTCAGAGATGGGGTCTCAACAAAAGTCTTACACTTCTCTTCCCCTCTTTACCATCCAAGGTTACAAAGGGGTGGGGGGAGTTTCTTCCCTGCCCTGTTAGTTGATTAAATTCAAGGTGAAGGCTACTCTCAAATTCTTCATTTCCACCACTGGAAGCAGGCTAACCAGACCTCGACTTGTCTTCATGTCTGATTGGTCCTCCTTGGTAAAAATTACCTTTAGAAGAAACTGTCTCATTTATGCTCAGTCTTCATTTTAAACTGGAGAATCATGCATGACTTAACTGATAAGATCGGGCCACATTCCTTAATAGCTGTTTAAATTACTTTACAATGGACACCAAGCCTTATATATTTATTCCCAACTCGAAAATGATCTCTTTCCATTTGCAGGATTTTCCACTATTCAATATGCAAACACCTAAGAGGCAAGATTTTCCGAATGCTTTTTAGACAACATATAGTCAAAAGGGCAGAAAAAAAGAGTTAGTAAATGTAAGACAAATACATGTGGTCACCAGTAACCGAAAAGATCTCCAATATTTCATGTGCTTGAAAACTTATATTTCATAGGGGAAAATTCAACTATTGCTGTACATCAAAGGACCTTATCACTAGTTTAAAGTAGACACTTAAATCCTTGAGAATTGATTAATCAATGTGACTTTCAAAAGGCCTGAGTAGGGACCTGCATCAATAGTGTTTAAAGGAAGCCACCTTCCTGTAACTAACTGCTAGAGATTGGAGGGAAGGGTCACCACAGGCTCTGAACTGGCCTTTGCTTGCGATAAGATAGCCAGCTTTTTTGTACTGGACATCAGATTCTGTTTTTTTGAATCCACTCCCAATGGCTGAAAATATTATGGGGAGGCCCATTCATAGAATAACTGAATGTGATGGTCTGAAGGGACCTTTGAGAGCTTCAAATCCAATCTCTTGGTTTCACAGAAGGGGAAACTGAGACCCAAAGGGGGATATGACTTGATTAAGGTCACAAATTTTATTAGTGGCAGAGCTGAGACTAGAATCCATTGCAGAGTCCCAGGCCAGCTGTCTTTTTGCTACAAGATTCCAAATTTCTCCTTTCCTCTATAATCCCCTACAAACATACAAGTTCACGATCTTTCACTGAGAATTCTAAGGAAGTGGTCCTTGAACTAGCACAGTAAGTGTTAAACAAATGCTCATTGGCTTGACTAGTCTTGAACAAAGAGGTGATGAATGGCACACCTGAACTCATCCAGACAAAGAGTTCCTATGAAACAGGAAAAAATAGGAAGAGTGAGATGATGGAGGAATTGCAATGTGTCAAAGGGGTGGAAAACTGGGTTGCTGCTTTGAACACTGGTCCTGTCCCCCTTGACCCAATTCCTCCCACCACCCAGGGCAGAACCAATTCACACCGATAGAGAAAATTCCTTAAAGTGACCATTGAGATATTCCAATTAGGTACTTCATGGGAATTTTATTATCCCCATTCTACAGACTGAGACTTAGAATGGCTAAGTGACCTGTCATGGATCCCATCATTAGTGAGGTCCTGGAAAGAGCATTGGTTCTAGCTTCAAAGAGCCTAAGTTAAAATCTCAAATCTATTCATTAACTAGTCTGACTTTAGGCAAGTCAAGGCACCTGCCTGTGTCTCAGTTTCCTCCTCTATAAACTAAGAGAACTGGACTACATCAGGAATTCTCAACTTTTTTGTGTGTCATAGACCCTTTGGGAAATCTAATAAAGCCTATGGACCCCACCTCAGAATAATGTTTTGTTGTCCCCATTCATAATGGAAAAAAATACTAAATTTCAATTAGAGGTTAGTGAAAATTAAAAATGTAATTTTTCCCCCATCCAAGTTCATGAACCCTCCAAAGAAAGAAGGGAATAAGCACCTACTATGTGCTAGCTGTTGTTTTTCAGTTGTCCAACTCTTTGTGACCCCTTTTGGGGTTTTCTTGGCAGAGATATTGGAGTGGTTTGCCATTTCCTTCTCCAGCTCATTTTACAGATGAGGAAACTGAGGCAAACAGGTTATGTAACTTGCTCAGGATCACACAGCTAGGAAATATCTGAAGCCAGCTTGAACTCAGGTCTTTCTGACTCCAGGTTCAGCATTCTATTCACTGTACCATATAGCCGCCCTGTCCCATATAGTTTTCCTAAAGCCATGAGCCTGCTGCCTCAATAACCTTTCACCCACCCTCAATATCCCACTGGTTCAGTTCTGAAGAATCTTTTCCATAGCTTCCTACCTCCCTGAAAGAATACCTTTGGATCTTCCAAAATAAATTCCCAGGATCAATGCCTACATGTAGAAAGCCACGTCTAAATATAAAATACTGGGTCATTGAACAGACCCATTTAAGGCTTTCCTCTGTCCCCACCTACTTAGAAAATGAAAATGAACTGATCTATATTTCATACTCCCCCAAATCACAGTCTGGAATTTAGCTAGACCATTTTGGAAATTTACTGGAAATCTTTATACCAGAAGCAACTCTTGGGAAGCATTCCCTTACCCCACCCCCAATATTAACAAGAGACAGAAACCCATTAGAGCAGGGATTCTGAACTGTTTGGTGTCATGCACACCATCAGCCTGTGGATCCCTTCTCGGGAAAATGTTTTAAATGCCTAAAATTAGATACACAAGATTTCAAAGAAAAAATTATTAAAATATTAACAAGAAATGCTCACAGATGCCACGTTAAAAGCCCCTACATTCAAAGCAAAATGATCCAGAGGGTGAAAGACATCTTCCTGCCCCACAGTGGGGCAGACAGGACAATACTGTGGTAGGATCCCTAAATAGTGTCAGCAACAGCAAGCAGAAAGAGGGTAGTTTCTGAGCTGGTCGGGGATAGGAACAATGGGGCCTCTATAGGCCTTTACACTGCCAAGACCTTTCAGCAGAGGGCAAAGAAGAAAGAGAATATCCTTTAAGTTGGGAAGCACCTTCTCTTACAAAGGGCAGGGCGATTTAAGGTGCCAGAGGGAAGGATATTGGGAGCTAGATGTTTTAAGTCTTGCCCTGGGCTCAAGGACAAGAGGTAGAGGAAATAGTCCAGGGCTGCCCAAGTCAAGAATTCACAACAAATGCTCTACTTAGAATAAAAAGTATGTTTTTGGCTAAAAAGGGCAGCAGATTGGGATCTGAAGGAACAGGGTATCATTTCTAGCTGTGTTACCCACCACCATTAGGACTTTTCCCTCTCTGGCCTTCCATTCCCACTTCAATAAAATTAGTAAGTGTTATTAGATGATTTCTGATGTCACTTCCGAGCACCAATGATCTCCTCTGAACCTCAGCATGGTAGACATGGTTTAAGAGAGTGAGGGCACCCATCCACCTGAAGGAAAACGAGGAAGTATCTGTCATATTTCAAATACATGATGACCCTGACCTCCATATTTTTTCTAACTTCAATCCTCTCCTAGAGCCCTCCTCATTCTGTGTAAGGCCTTGGGTTTCTGTAGTAGGTTAATATGTTGGGATCTGTGTGTTCTCTACAGGTATTTTACACTAGAGCCGTATTCCTGGAAAGCTTTCTGTAATCAGATTACTGCAAACCAATTCTGATTTTCCCACTGACTTAGAGAAACATCTCAGAGATCATCAGATCATGGACTTTGTAAAATAAGAGGGTTAAATTAGATAGCCTCTGTGGTCCCTTCCAGTTATGAAATGTTTCTATGAAAGTTAGGGGTCATCTGGTTCAACTCCATTTTAGAAATGAGGAGACTGAGGGCCAGAGAGGGTAAGTGACCTTTGCTCAGGGTCACAGAAGTAGGCAAATTAGAGACTGGGTCTTCCAAGGCAAAATTCGAGGTTTTTTCTACCAGCTAGGGGGCACAGGGTATAGAGTTCCAGGCCTGGAGTCAGGAAGACTTGAGTTCAAAGCCAGTCTCAGACACTTACTAGCTATGCACTCCTGGTAAAGTCACTTAACCCTGTTGCCCTCAGTTTCCTCACCTTCAAAACGAGCTGGAGAAAGAAATGGCAAACCACTCAAGTATCTCTGCCAAGAAAACCCCAAATACGGTCACAAAGAATTGGACATGACTGAAAATGACATGACAACAAAGCCAGAAAAAAAAAATGGTGTTCCCTGGTAGTCTCCCATCCAAATAGGAATTGGCCCCACCCAGCTTGGCTTCCAAGATGAACCAATTAGACGTGTTCAGGTCTTTGTCCTATCTTCATCTTGGATTAATCTTCAAGTGGTTTCCATTGCTTTTCTTCTTCCATTGACCTTGTCTACCAGTAGAAGGCAAGCTTGGAGACATGAAACTAGCAAATGTGAAAATTAAATTCCCAAAACAGCAAAGTGGCATACAGTGAGGCTTCATTTTCATGTATGTAAAATTAAGAGGGTAGATGATGATACTGACCTTCATGTAACACTTTGAAATTTACAAAATGGCACCTCCCAACAGAGTCTCAACACCATGAGGTAGGTACTTAAAAGTGCTATTATCTTCCTGATGCAAAGAAAGGCTGAAGCTCATTGACTTGCCCGGGGTTATACGGCTACCAAATATCACAGGTAGGATTTGAACACAGGTCTTTCAGACTCCAAATGTGGCTTCCTATCAACTACACCACAGAGCAGCCAGTCTCTAAAACAAAAGTTCCTAACCAATTCTGTGGCAAGGAAGCCTTTGGCAATATGGTGAAGCCTACAGACCAGACCCCTCCTCAGAATAATGTTTTTAAATGCATATACAAAATATATGGAATTATCAAAATGTTAAATGTTCCAAATTCATAGAATTCAGATTAAGAACCCCCATTCCAAGGTCACCTCCCATCAGGTAAAAAAAAATTGCCATCCAAAGCTACGTGATCCAATGAGTCCAGAAGTGTCCAAGGTGTGATACAGATATTATATTTGTAAAGTACTTAAGCACATGACATACAGTAGGTACTATATAAATGCTTATTCCCTTGCCTTTTTTTCTAGGTGTTATGACCATAAGATCTGGATCTTCCAGGCTGGTTCCAATTTCAAAAACAGAGAGTGTCCTTTTTTAAGGAGGCTTTTCCAAAGGAATCCCCTTTGTTAGACCTCATGTCGGTGAAGAAGATCAGAGGTGGTAGAGATCACGGGGACCAGAGTTATGGGATGACTTCAAGGAGAGAGAAGGTGAGACTTGAGAATATATAGATAGAGGAGGGCACCCAGAGAGAAGAACAGATCGAGCTAAGGTAGGTAGGAGAACATAAGTTATATTAGGTTTTAGAGATTGGGGAGGGATGAGGCTGGATGGGGAGGGTGGGGCTCCTGCCAAGTGTATGGCTAATGAGAGGTAATCAGTTAACAAGCACCTACAATCCAGGATAAGCATACCAAAAAAAAAAAAAAAGCAAAACTAGTCCCTACCCTCAAAAGGCTTACATTCTAATGGGAGAGGCAACATGTACAGAAATAAGAACACTCAAGATACATACTAAGTAGGAGACACAGTGCACAAAGAATGCAATTTGGAAGCAGAGGACTTGGGTTCTAATCCTGACTTTACTCAATTTCTTCGGGCAAGTCACTTAACTCCTCTACGTCTATTTTCCTCATTAGTAACACTAAAGTATTAGACTAGAAGATGACCTGTAAGGTATCTTCCAGCTTGAGCACTATTATTATATTTTGTTCAATCATTTTTCAGTTGTTTTTGACTCTCTGTGACCCCATTTGGGGTTTTCTTGGCAAAGGTGCTGGACAGGTTTGTCATTTCCTTCTCTAGCTCATTTTACAGATGAGGAAGATGAAACAAACAGGGTTAAGAGACTTGCCCAGGGTCACACAGCTAGTAAGTATCTGAGACCAGATTTGTACTCAGGAAGCTTAATCTTCCTGACTCCATGTCCAGGATTCTAAACACTGTACCACCTAGCTGTCCCTATCATTAGATTTTTTTTTAAAGACCTCTTAGAATAAAAGCTCCTTAAGGGTACAGCAATGAGAAAACCACTGGATTTATAGAGGGCTTGGGACCAAATGCTCCCCTGGCTGTATGACCTTTCAGACCTGGGGTAAGTCACTTTACCTCTGGTCATGAAGCATTGGGCCTCAGTTTCCCCAACCATAAAATGAAGCAATAGGACCAAGTGTCCTCTAAAGTCCCTTCTAGTCCTATGATTCTATGGTAGTGTGTCTTATTTCTCTTTGTAATCAAATGATCTCCCAGATAATAAAAATAGTAACTAGCATTTATATGGCATTTTAAGATTTGTAAAGAACTTTATAAATATTATCTCATTTGACTCTCACAACCCTGATAAGTAGGTGCTATTATTATTCCATTTTAGAGGAGAAAACTGAGGCAAGTGACTTGCCCAAGGTCACACAGCTAGTGTCTGAGACTGAATTTGAACCCAGGACTTCCTGACTCCAAGTCCAGTGCTCTGTGCACTATGGCGCCACCTAGCCGTCTCCCTGATAAATGTACACTGAATGAACAGTAACAGACAACAGGAGAGACTTCCCAGGACTAGAGAATAACAAGTATTGTAGAATCTGCCAACTATAGGCCAATGAACTTGCCTTTGGTTCAAAGAACAATCCTAAAGGAAATGTTTGATGACCATCTAGAACAGAAACAGCGATCACAAAGCCCAAGCATAGATGCCTCAAGAACATACCCCACCAGGCTGACTACACTTTTTACACTGGATTTTGACAGAGCTAAAGACTTCGGCAGACAGTTTGCCTAGATTTCAGTAAAAGCACTGACAATCTTTCATGCTGTTCTTGAGCACAAGCTAGAGACCTGTGGGTCAGATGAGACAGTCCAGTTAGAGGGGCTTCAAACTAGTGGAAAAGTCAGACCCGCTTCATTTAATGTTTCATTTCAGCTCAGAAGGAAGTCTATAGTTGAGTGCCCCAGGGATCTATACCTTGCCCTCTGCTACTTAACATTTATATCAAAGGCATAGCTAAGCACATAGGAACCAAATGGCAGAGTCTTCTGACTTTAAATTCCATCATTCCGGGCTTCCCCTCACTTTATCAGTAAGCTCACTGAAGGCATAGATAACATCATTAAATTTTCTGATGACCCAAGCTGGGAAGGTGATGCAGCAGATGACAGATGTAGGGATCCAAAAAGCCTTCAACAGGCAAGAGCCCTGGGCCAAATCTACTACCATTAAAAGTGAGAGAGATGCAAAATCTTATACTTGAATTCAAAAAATCAGCTTCATACATATGAAGTGGAAGCTGCATGGCCAGACTGCAGCTGGTCTAGAAAAGATTTTAGAATTTTAGAGGTTTAATATGGGTTTGAGATGAGTTGAAGATGGGCAGTTTTAGGATACCAGTGGTCCTCACCACCTAGTTTACTGAGGAATAGAGACCCATCTCTGATAAACCCCCTCTTCTCCTCCATTCCTCAAAGCTCCTCTGCATCTTCACTAGTGCTCTCCCCCCTTATCATCTCTCTGAGAATAATGTGGTGCTTCCCCTTTCCAAAACATCTCATGCTCCATTGTACTCTGACCCCCGCCCCCCATCTGAGCAAGCAACAGAGATATTATGAACTCCAGGAGCATGGCCCTTTCAATGATCTCTTCTCTCTCTCTCTCTCTCTCTCTCTCTCTCTCTCTCTCTCTCTCTCTCTCTCTCTCTCTCTCTCTCTCT
>NW_027185761.1:24828949-24886812 GCF_028583685.1 Petaurus breviceps papuanus
TCTCTCTCTCTCTCTCTCTCTCTCTCTCTCTCTCTCTCTCTCTCTCTATCCCCCTCCCTCCCTCCCCTTTCTTCTCTCTCCCTCTCCCAGTCCTTCCCTCTCTCTCTCTTCACAGTCCTGAAGAAGAGAGCTTAGGACAAAGCCTTCCTAAGGGATAGCCATACTTATAAAGGTGGAAGATGACAAACCAGTGAAGGAGATTTGAGATGGAGGGGTCAAATAGGCAGGAGGAAAATGAGAAGGGATGGACACCCCAGAATCCAAATTCAGTAAATGAAGTGGTATCCAGCAAAGGATGGGGGTTGGGGTATCAATAGTGTCAAATACTACAGAACCATTTTTTAAAAAAAGACTGAGCAAGGGACATTGAGTTTGGTAATTAAGCCATTTGCCACCTGGGAGAAATCCAGGGCAAAGGAAAGTTTGTATGTTTTATTTTTAGATCAAGGGAGAATTGAGTCTGTTCATAGAAAGCATGAAAAGACGAAGAGGGAGAGACTATAGATGAACATGAGAAAGAAGGCTTGATTAATGGAGCCCAGGCACAGAGACTACTGGAGGGGATAGGATCAAGGCTGGCAAGGAGGAGAGCACCTCATCCTCCAAGATCAAAGCAGAGGAGGAGAGGTTGGGTGAGAGATTTTCAGGTATGGGGGATGTTAGATGGAGGAGCTCAAGACAAATGGCCCCAGTCTTCTTAATGGATGGCCTCAATTTTCTACACAGATGCCCCCAATCTTCTTAGTAAAGTAGGAAGCCTGCTAGGAGGTTCTGCCTACTAAAGGAAACACAACTTCCTCATCAATCCCTGGAAGCTGGAGAGAGAGGCAGCTGAGTTACTCCTTAATTGAGCTGAAACAGCTTTTGTCGAGAGGCAGAATGAAGCATTCCTCCAGAGAGAGCTCACAGAAGAAACCAGGCCTGATCACCAAGACAAAACCATTCTGGAGCCTCCCTCCCCCAACCACCACCATGCTGCCTTTTCCCGACTTATTTTTCTCTTCAAAGATGTCCTTAATGTCCCTTTACCCTGATTTCACCTGGATAAATATTCGGGAGGAGGGAAATGGGGAAAAGAAAGAGGATTATGGGATTAAAAATGGAAAGGTATCTGAGAGAACAGTGATGTAATTTGCATTCTCCTTCCCCAGTGTCCCTGCCCTACCTACGGGAGGTAGGGCTCTAGGTCCCAATCTTTTCTAAACACAATGAGAACTCCCAAGGTGATTTCCGTGACACTTCTAGGAAATACACCCACATGTTCTATTTGTCAGTCAGTATTGCAGTAGCAAGAGGTCAGGTCTGGCCAAAGAAGACACTTAGATACAGAAATATAACAATGTTCAGTCCAATTCAGCAAACGTTGTCTTCCCTATAAGACCACAGCTGGTGACAAAGCGCTGAGGCATCCATTTCCCCACTTTTTAGCCCCCTTGTTGCACAGTCAAACCCCATCTACCCTGGAATCTCCCTCTCTCATACCTTGGTGAAATGGAAAGAGTTGAGTCATAAGGAAAAACATGTTCACAACTGTAGCAAAAAAAAAAAGGTTTGGGGGTACAGTTGACAAAGAAAACAGTGCAACCATGGATGCATTCACACCAGAACAAGGGATGGTCCATCCCCCAGAGAATCCAACTCAGTTTTCTGCAGGGTACAGGGTACAAGGTAGGCCCTGGGAAAAGAATTTTGAGGGTGATGGCCAGGAAAGGGTTAGGGTCACACAAACCTATACGGGATGTTGATCTCTGGACTGCCTCCAAAGGTTCTCTTGAACCCTCCCAAGTCCACAGTCCTGAAGAAAGCCCTAGCTTTCTAAATCCTAGGAAATCAGGACTTTGACCTGTGTTCAGATCCCAAACTCTTATATTTATAATCTATGTAACCTGGGACCCCCTCAGGGTCTTAGTTTCCTCCCCGGAAAATGAGAGGTTGGATTAGATTGTCTCTTAATTCACTTCCAAAGCTCTTAATCCTGAGATTTAATAACGTATTACTCCCTCACCCAATTCACTTAAGTGTGAAGTTCTTAGGGAGCTGTACAGTTTACTAGGAAGCAAAGGGCAACATTTACTACAGAAGGAATGGATTGTTTATGACAAAAAGAATTCTCACATCCATAGTTGCTTTCACCAATGAAATCACAGGCATGATCCACTAAAAACCACCCCAGGGCACTTTTTCCCCCCTGCAGAGTTTTCCAAGGATCCCCCTCCCCAATCCTCCCACAGAAATAAGCTCTTCCATGTGCAGCCAGCCCTCTCTGGGACCCAGCAGCCCACAGTGGTATTTGCAGTTCAATTAACAAATATTTCAACACAAGATCTTTTTAACTATTCTTTTAGAATAGGGTTAATTAAAAGAAAATAAAGATATTAAATGAACAATTTGATTTCAGCCACAAATCTGTAAAATGATGAATAATTGATTGAGTGTCTGTGTTAATTGCTTCCTGAATCAGGGGCTCCACCTTTGAATACAGCAGTGTTGCTGTGATGTTGAAATTAATAAGAGAAAATCCCTGCTCCTTCCTCTCCACATTACAGAATTCTTCACTTCTTCCTTCAGAGCTCAGTGCAGGAGCTCACTCCTCTAGGAAACCGTCCCTGATTGGATCTCCTCAGCTAAAAGGGTTCTCCTCCTTCTAGAACACTTGGTCTAGATCACTCCTGTATCCTGATCACACCCTACTTTATATAATACTGATCTGTGCCCCTATTATGACCTTTCCTTGAAATCCCCCCCAAACAGAATAGATATTGCTCTGGGGAAGGAGAGGGGCTAGGAGGGAAGAAAAAAAGGAGGGGGGGTGGGAGAAATTTGCATGATAACTTTATAAGATATTTAAATGAAGTTAATTGTACACAACAGATTTGCAGTTTCATGTGCAATCATTTTTTAATTATACTATGCTGCATAAACGTTTTATCCCATAAATTAAAAATTAAATAAATAACACTTTTTAAAAGTGGCATTGTTACACTTACTTTTGTATCCCCCAAGCCTAGCACAGCATCTTCTTCACTGGACTTTAAGAGATGCTTCTGGAATTTATAGAGTCTAAAAAGTGCTTCCCTTCCAAGAGGTCATGCCAATATTTATATTGATATTTTACAGATGAGGAAACCAAGGGCCAGAGAAACTAAATTACTTTCCCTAAGGACACAGCAATTGGTGTCAGAACCAGAACTCAAGACTCAGGTCCAGATCTCTTGACTTGAAATCTTGGGCTCTTCCCATCATGCAACCCTACCTCTTTCAAAAATCATGACCACACTAGGGTGTCTCCATGGAACAAATCTGACATTACATTTTTAGGTTTTGAAAAGGTAGGAGCCTGGCCCTGGAGTCAGGAGGACCTGAGTTCAAATCCAGCCTCAGACACTTAATACTTACTAGCTGTGGGACCTTGGGCAAGTCACTTAACCCCAACTGCCCTCCAAAAAGCAAAAAGAAGAGAGAAGGGCAGAGCAGGGCAGGGCAGGGCAGGGCAGGGCAGGGCAGGGCAGGGCAGGGAAGGGAAGGGAAGGGAAGGGAAGGGAAGGGAAGGGAAAAAGCAGAAGCAATCCAAAGGATCCACAGATCCAAATCAGAGGTCACTAATCCTATTTTCTCATTTTACAAGTGAAGAAATTGAGATTCTACTTTTGTACTTGTAGCAGTTTAAAACAAAGATGTTCTCTATGCAAATGGATGAGGAAGTACAACCAAACTACAGGAAAAAAATCTTGGAAGGAAGTCAGTCAACAAGTATTTAAGCTCCTACTATGTTCCAGGCACTGGGCTAAGTGCTAAGGACACACACACACACACACACACACACACACACATCCCTGCTCTCAAGGAGCTCACAGTCTAAAGGTAGGAGGAGACCACACACAAAGAGCTGTGTACAAACTTAACCCAGAGAAGCAATAGCATTAAGGGGGTTTGGGAAGGGCTTCTTATAGAAGGCAGGACTTTAACAGGGACATGAAGGAAGTCAGGGAATCTAGGAGGGAGAGATGAGGAGGGAGGGCATTCCAGGCATGAGGCACAGCCAGGGAAAATGCCCAGAGTTAGGAAATGGAGGATCATGTTCAAGGCACAGCCAAGTGACCAATGTCACTGGATCTCAGAGTTTGCGGAGAGTAAGGTATACAAAAACTGGAAAGATAGGAAGGAGTGGGGTTATTAAGGACTTTAAAAGCCAAGGACAGGATTTTATATTTGGTCTGGGAGGTAGTAGGGATCCACTGGTGTTTATTGACAGGGGAAACTAAATGGTCATACATGTTTTTAAGGAAGATCCATTTGATGGCAAATTGGAGGATGAATTGTACGGCAGAGAGATGGACCAGGAGGGTGACGGTCCAGGTGTGAGGTGATGGAGACCTACAGCAACATTGCAAGAGCAGGTGCTGTACATGAGGGATGTTGCAAAGAAATTACAAGACTTCTCAACAGACTGGATATGAGAAGTGAGAGTAAAGAATCAAGGATAACACCTGGATTGTAAGCATCGGTAACTGAGAGGAAAGGAGGAGGAAGAGAATGAGGAGGAAAAGAAGGAAGAAAAGAAAGAGGAGAAGGAGGAGGAGAAAGAGAAGGAAAAAGAGGAGGAGGAGAAGAAAGGCATCTGGTAGAAGATGGGATTTGAAAGAGGCTCCAGAAGCCAGGAGGTGGAGCTGACAAGGGAGGGCATTGCAGGCATGTGAGAACAGTCAGTGAAATGGCCTGCAGAGAGATGAGTGTCCTACGTGTGAAACAGCAAGTCAGTGTCTCTGGATCACAGAGTAGGTGGATGGGGAGCAAGGTGTGATCAGACTGGAAAGATAGGGAAGAAGATATTCAAATGCCAGACAGGACTTTATATTTGGTCCTGGAGGTAACAGGAGCCACTGGAGTTTACTGAGTAGGGGAGTGACATAGTTAAACCTGCACTTTAAGAAAGTCACATGTAATTGGGGGGGGAGGGATATTATTTTTAAATTACATTTTAAAAATTAAAAGAAAAGAAAATCATACTGGCAGCTGAATGGGGGAGACATGTGAGGCAGGAAGACTAACCAAAAGTCTATTGCTATAGTCCAGGTATGAGGTGATGGGGGATGGCAGCAGGTGAGTAGGTCTTTCCCCATTCCAATCCACCTTGTATTCAACTGTCAAAGTCATTTTCCAAAAGAATAGGTCTATGTCAATATTTGCTGTTGATCAGTTACATTTTAGTCATGACCCCATTTAGAGTTTTCTTGGCAAAGATACTGGAGTGGTTTGCCATTTCCTTCTCCAGCTCGTTTTACAGATGAGGAAACTTGAGACAAACAGGGTGAAGTGACTTGCCCAGGGTCACACAGTTAGGCAGTGTCTGAGTCCAAATTTGAACTCACAATAATAAGCTCCTACCTGCACTACCTAGGTCCCCCTGAAAGTAATATACCTACACTAAATAAGGGCACACAATCCTCCTGACCTTGACTAATGAGGTAAATCTTGTACACACACACACACATGCCCCTCTAGATTATTGTATTCCTTCAATACTGAGACCATCTTCTCCTGTCCCCTGAAACCCAACGTAAAATGGAAGGAGCAGAAGTTTCACATACATTCAGAATCTCAGACTCAGTTGGGTCTCTGAACTCTGCTAATGAATGATGGCCCCTGAAACCAGGAAGGCTATGAGGCAAGCAAGCACTAAAGTCAGAGAAAGCCTCCCACCTTGCACTAGCCTATTCCAATCATGGGCTACAGAATCTTATTGAGCGGACATCGAAGCTCCCTGGGTTGGTGGAAGAAAGGAATGGAAAAGCAAAATCATTTTCTGATTCCTCCAGTCATGTTTGGTTAGTGGGGTTCCCTTTGTGGAAGGGACCTAATACGTTATAGACCCGCTTTGGTAATCTGGTAAAATCTATGAACTCTGAAGAATAATGATGATGATGCTGTTATTTTAATGCATAAAATAAAATACAGGGGATTACACAGGAAACCCATTATACTGAAATAATGATGTAAAAAGAAGAAATAACAATGTTATTTTTCCATCTAAATTCAGAATCCTTGGGGCTCTGTGCATCCCAGATTAAGGATTCCTATTCTAGCTCAACAGATGGGAAAACCAAGGCCCAGAAAAAGGAAGAGACTTGCCCAAGGTCACAGTGGAGCCAGAAGGATTCAAACCTAAGTCTTCACTGCTCCTCCCACTCCCCCAAAATTCCTTGCACATTCTTTATCAGTCACTTGGACGAAGGCATATATGGCATAAATATGAAATTTTCAGATGACACAAAGCTGGAGGGGAAAGCAAACATCTTAGATGAATGAGTCAGGTTCCAAAACAGTCTTGACAGGCTAGGAGCCTGGGCTGGATTTAAGAAGATGAAATTTAATAGGGATAAAAGTCAAGTCTTATATTTAGGTTTTAAGAAAGCTTCATAAGGACAAGATGGAGAAGGCATGGGTAGATAGTAGTTTAAAAAAAAATTGGGGGATTTTAGAAAACTCTAAGTTCTATGTGAGTTAGCAGTAATATGGCAGACCAAAAAAAAATGCTAATATGATCCTGGGCTGCACTGAGGGAAGCTAAGTGCCTGGAATGAGGGAGGAGATGATCCCACTGGTCTCAGCCCTGAACCAGACACATCTGGAGCCGTGGGTCTGACTGTAGACACCCCCTTTTTGGGATAACAATGATAAGCTACAGCAACCAAGACAGTGAATGGCCCTGAATTCATGTCATTTGGGGAAGAGGGAACTTGACATATTTTGAGAGAGAAGAGAAACCTTGGGGAAACACAATAGAATCAAAAGTTTGATAGGTTTTCTAATGGAAAGGGCATCAGATTCCTCTCCTTGGTTCCTACAGACAAAACAAGCATCAATGAGCAGAAATTAGAGAGGTGGATTTGGGAGTGATATCAAGGATGATTTCCTAACAATGAGAGCTATCCAGATGTGGAGATTTAGAGGTGAAAGGGACCTTGGAGCTCATCTGGTACCCATCATTTTACAGATGAAGAGATGGAGGCTCAGAGACAGAAACTTAGACAAAGTCACTTGGAAAGTTAGTGACAGAAACAAAATGAGGGCCTCTCTCTCCTAACCCCATGCCCAGGGTTCTATTTAGGGACTTCCAGAGAGTGACCTACTTTCTCCAGGCTTCAATTTGCTATTCTCTAACATGAAGGTATTGGACTGGATTTAGCATGTTCAGCCTAAAGAAGAGAAGACTTGGGGCCATAAATAGCTGTTTTCAAAGTATCTAAAGGACTTTCATGCAGAAGACAGATTGGATTGGTTCTGGCTTTTCCCAGTAGGAAGAACTAGGAGCAGTAGCTGGAAGGTAGAGAGGCAGGCCTAATGGTGAAGAAAAGCTTAGAACAATTTGATCTATCCCCAAATGGAAGTGACCAAAGAATCCTAGAGTCTTGGAGTTGGAAGGGACCTCAGAGGCCACCAGCCCCATCTCTACTGCCCCCAGAATCCTCTGTATGACATACTGGGACAAGTGACCATCTAGCCACTATTTGGTGATTTCCCTCCACCACATACCCAACACATGGTCATCCATTGGAGTGATGACTTCTAGGGAAGGGGGAAACCATCTTCTTTTGTATGAAGAGAGAGAAGGGAGTTTATGCAAGATATGTTGGGGGGGGGCATATTGTATGATAAACATACACCCCTGATTTCAAGGAGACATTTGCATTGTGAACCAAGGGGAACAATCCTCCACTCCCAAAAGAACATGGGGATTTTAGCCTGAAGAAGAATTAATAAATGAATGAATAAGTGGGGGAAAAAAAACCCTTGTTAAGCATTCACTTTGTGCAAAGTTCTGTGCTAAGTGCTGGGAAAATAGAAAAGAAAGATAGCCCCTGGACAGATGGCTAGCTAAGGTAGGCCAGTCAGTGAGATAAAACTGAGCTAAAAGCCAAACACCATCCCAACTTACAGAAGGAGAGGCAGAATGCTAATAAAGCTATCTGCCCCATCTACAGGAAGAAGCAAAATAGGAAAATTCTACCTGGGGTAAGAGTCCTAAAATCATTTCTATATCCCCATTACTGGGTTCCCTGTAACAAGAGGTCTTCATCACGTAAGGAAGACATCAATTTTTGTTCCTGAATGGAAGTAAGGTGAAGGCTGCATATTCCACCAATCCCAGTCATTATATTGGTACTTACTGCCAAATTTATTTGCATGACAATCACAGGTATTATATGAATTAAAAGGAATCCCTAGGTCATAGTTTCACCTGGCACCTTTACAGATGTGCCAAGTAGAGTTCATGGAATGATTTAAAGGGATATAGTCTCCTAACCTAAGGGTATGTATGATGAGAATAAAAAGGAATTTTTGAACCACAACCCAAATAAGAAACCTCAGGTGAAAGAAAAGGAAAGCAAGTTCAGAAGACTGTTAAGAATGCCTAAAGACTTCTCTAGCTAACTGACTTGGTGCTGCTGGCTAGGGTCTACATCCCAAAAGGGCTAAAGCTAGCCCTGGGACTATGAACAACAACAACAAAACTTCCCCCTACAGAGAAGAAGATGATATATCAGCTGATTATCAGAAAATGAGAACAGACAATGGAATCACCCAGCAGAGAGCAGCATGCATCATGAGAGAGTATCAACAGCCCTACAGTGAATAGCCATAGCTAGGTCTTCCCATATTTCTACTAATCAAGTGTTTTACATGGGTGCATTTCCCACTTTGAGGTGTAGTAAGCTAAGGGGGAGTATATCCCTAGGAAAGTCTTCCCCTTTACATTGTTATGATATTTGATTTAATGTCTCTTGCCAGATGAAAAAAGATAGAAATAGTCACCACTGAAGGGGCTGTGAGAAGACATTCACACTAATGCACTGTGGGTGGTGCTGTAAATTCCTCAAGTCATTTTGGAAAAACAAGTACAAAAGTCTATATCCTTCCACCCCCCAAATCCCACTACTGGACACAAATGCCAAGGAGATCATAGGCAATTTGTGACTTTGTTAACTTAAACTTCATTCAAGTTAATATAATAACTTAATACAAGTTAATAAAAAGTTAACACTTTTTCTAGTCAGTTAACATTCACTTATTAAATGCTTACTGTGTGTGAGGATTTGTGCTAAGAGGATACAAGAAAAGTAAAAATAGTAAATAATAGACTTTACAATTTTATGTACAATCTAATAAAAACATGTTCTTTGTGAATTTAAATGTTTTTGTTATTCCTAAAATGTTGAGCATAAATTTAAAAAATAAAGAGATTTTTTAAAGATACAATCTTCTCTGGGGAGCAAGAAGATAGGGACAGACCACAAGTTACAGTGGGAAGAACACTGGATTGGGAACTCAGAGACCAATGGTCCAGACCCAGCTCCACCATTCACTGATTGGACAGTCCTAGTAAGAATAACACCATCTGCTTCCACTAACCTCACAGGGCTGTTGTGAGGGTCAGTCACATGGGTTGACACACCAACGGGATGCAACATGAGGCACACAAGTTCCTGAATGTCTCCTGGTTTTTTTATTTCTTATGATGCAATAACATTTTACATTTATATATTGCAATTTGTTCAGTCATTCCTTAATCACTGGGCATTCACTCTGCTCCTAGTTACTACCTACCAACAAAAATGCTGTTGTGAGCATGATCTCTCTGTCTCTGGCTTCCTTGGGCAGTGTGTCCAGCAGATTGAAACACTTGAAGAAGTCATCCAGAGCAATCTATGCACATACCCAATATGATGGCTCATCATTTGGGAGCAGAAACTACCTCGTCTCCTCTCCAAAGAACTGTCTGACACGGCACTTGTCAACAGAGTACCCTGACCATCAAGCAGAGATCTTCATTAATTTCCTACACAGGTATCAAATCCAGCTGAAACCATAACCACTGAAAACTAATGAGGACACTCCACCCACTCCTACAGACGCAGGCAGAGACTTCTCAATTCATCCTATAACGAGGGGTATACCAGGATGCTGCCAGGAAAAAAAGAAACTAAATGACAAAAATATGTTTCTTAAAACTGACATGTAGAGAATTAGTTCCTTGCGGCTGCAGCCTGTAAACTGTGATTTAGGCAGTTAGGTTGCTTTTTGCCCCCACTTTTAAAATTATGGGTTCCATTTGGGTTTACTCGAAGTAAAAAAAATGTCAAAGTTAGTGCGGTTCTAGGCTGAAATGACTCATTTTAGGATTACAGCTGTTAAAAACTGGAAAGGACCATAAAGGCTTTCTAGACCACTGAGGATTTTTATCCTGAGGTCCAGACCCCACCCCCACCCCAAAGGTATCCATGGATAAAATTCATAGAGTCCGTGAATTTGTATAGGAAAAAAATAGAAAATAGTAAGAAATAGGGGGAAAAAATCTTTACTTTCACTAACCTCTAACTGAAATTTGCCATTTTCTTCATTTAATATTATAGGCTTCATCAGATTCTCCAAAGGGTCCATGACTAAAAAATGGACAAGAACCCCTTATCTAGACCAAAGATGTCAAGCTCAAATAGCTGCCCCATTCCCCATCCCCACCACATCCACTTAGAAAACCACAAATTAACATTCTTTATGTTGTAATGCATTTTAATTTATTTTGTTAAACATTTCCTGATTATATTTTAATCTGGTTCAATGGCATTCCAGAGTTTTGCTGGCAGTTTGCCTACCCACAGCAAGGTTGAAATCTCTGAATTCTAAACCAAGTCTCATATTTTATAGATAAATGAACTGAAGTCCGAAGAGGGAAAGAGACTTGCCCAAGAGCACACAATTAATTAGCAGAGGGTGAGTCAGCATATGAACCCAAGTCTCTTGACTCTAAACAAAGAACTCTTTCCACAAAACTGAACTGAGCATAAATAGGGGAATGCATAGATCATAGGTTGGATAGCCCCAGGCTCTATGAATTCCTAGAATAAAGGACTGATTTTTTTAAATAGTCAGAAGTCACTGGGAATCTGGGAGACTTAGTATATAAAGCACAGAAGTTGAAAGTTACAAAGGCCTGAGTTTGAATCCTGCCTCAGACACTTAATAACTGGACAAGTCACAACCTCTCTCACTTTCTGTTTCCACATCTGGAAAATGAAGATACAGTCCCTACCTCACAGAACTGTTGTGAGGATATGAGATAATATACATAAAGCACTTTGCAAACCTTAAAGGATTAAATTAATGCTAGTTAATCCTGTTAACCAAGTCTGGTAAATGAGGAAGACATGGAGAAGGTAAGAAGTCCCATTTAGGGCCCCCTTAAAAATAAAGCATTAAAGCAGAGTACAGGGTGATTTTTCTAGAGCCGTTCACAAGCCCTTCAGGAGGTTGATTCCCAATATGGTAAGAGGAATGGCAGCAATATTGGGGAAAGTGTCAAGTTTCCCATGTTGACAGTTCTGAAATCACCCATGCAGATATACAAAATTCTAGTTTCTGCTGGGTTTTTTTTTTTAAGACAAATCAGATATTATTAAACCAGGCTCTGTATTGCAATCTCTATATTAACAAAAAGGTGGGGTGGTTTAAGCTTCCCTATTAAAAAGAGGCAGCACAGCCCAATGGTTAGAAGTTTGGCTTTGGTTTCTGGAAGATCTGCATCTAAGAGCTAGCTACCTCTGGAAAATACCAAGCGCTGACAAGTTGTTGGACCTCTCAGGGTCCCTGGGCAACTGTTGAGGACCATAAATTGGATCATAAATGGGCCATTGGCATCAGTAAAGAAAGTGTCCACACCAGGAATTCCCTATATGGATGAAATATAGACCCGTGAAAATGGTCTTTAAGTATTAGAAAGGAATGGCATTAGATAGATTCTTCTTGGGCTCAGACAGCAAAAGAAGAAGCAAATGGAACAAGGTACGTTGAGGCCTAATATACGCGGAGCCTTTCAAGGACGGGAAATTGTCTGGAAGTAGAATGGGATGCCTGAGGAAGCAGCTGGTTCTCCCCTCATTGACATCTCCAAGCAATGGAATGAGCATGTATCAGCCATGATAGAAGAGGGAACTCTCTTGTTCAAGCATGAGTTAGGCAGGCAGACCACCAAAGTCTCTACTAGCCCCGGGGACTCTGACTTTGGAGGGGTGATCGGAAGCTCGAATGAGATCATCACCATAAAACACTAGGGAGGTGAGAGCAACAATTACTACTCCGATGAAGAGGGTGGTTTCTAGGCTGTCTTCCAGGATGTCTTAGAAAGACTCACGGTGCCCCCAAGGGCAGCTTGGCTGGTCACTTCCTCCTTCTTTAGGGGGCTTTGGAGGAGCCCATCACAGAGCTGAGAATACAGTGGACAAAGGGCTGGACTTGGGAGGCAGAAAGACCTGGATTCAGGTCCTAACTCAAATACATACCGTGATTGAACTGGATTCAAATCTTCTTCACCATCTCCCAAACTAAACTCAAAGCTCCCTCAGGTAAAGGACCATGGCTTGATCCCTGACACCCCATAGCACCTACTACAGAGAGAAGCACTATGAGCTCAGATAACTACCTAAAGCAAGAACAAAGGTCTGTGTTATTGACTACACTGTACTCGCTCTGGGTTTTTGCTTCAACTGGGTATTCTACTTTCAGGAAGATGATCCGGGAAAATAATACGTTATCCTAAGGTTTCACTGTATTCTCAATGCCTTCTACCAGATTTGAGAGACAGCACGGCATAGATCAATAGACACTAGACTTGGGTCAGGAAGATCGGGCTTCAGTTTCTATCTCAGAAACTAGCTCCGTGTGACCCCAAACAAGTTAGTGAAACTATCGCTGCCTCAGTTTCCTCATCTGTAAAATGAGGGAATTGGATTCATTGGTCTCCCTAAAGTCCCTTCCAGTCATAAATCTTTGATTCTTTAAGAAAGAAGAAAGAAAGCTCATTTATCAAATGCCTACACCATCCCAGGTACTGCGCTACATACTTTAATATTTTATGTTTAATATTATAATTAATTTAATAACATTTGCTAAGCAAATATTCTGTAAATATTTCATCTGATCCTCACAACAATCCTGGGAGTAAATCCTATGATTATCCCCACTTTACAGTTGAGGAAACTGGGGCTAACAGTGACTAAATAACTGCTCCGCTAGCAAGTCTCTGAGGCACAATTTTACTCCAGGTGGTAAGCGACTTGCTCAGGGTCCTACAATGAGTAACAATCTGGGGCAAGGCTTTATCTCAGGTGTTCCTGACTCTAAGCCCAGGGCACTACCCACTGAATCATCTAGCTGAGGATGAGAGAAGTTAGTTGATCCTGGTATCTGAAAGAATCTTTTCTTGCTCTTGCCTGGCTTTAAAATTGGTCTGCACCAGCTCACAGACAAGCTTCCCCAAGGGCTCATGGCGCACTGTGCTGCCACTCACCCTTCAGCCAAACACCAGTTCCTGGCCCCCCCTACCCAGTCATGCCAACACCCAAAGCCACAATCCCAAAGACAAGGAGGGCCAGACAGAGTTCCGGAAACCAGAAGCCAGCCCTATGTTGTGGAAGCCCCATCTCTTAATTAGTTCTGTGTAACCTGCTAGACTTAAAAATGGATTGTTTTATTAAGGAGAACAAACCTCCTTTATCAGGAAAAAAAAAGGGGGGGGGGGAAACCATGCACAAGGGGAGGAGAGCTAGCCAGGGCCAAGGGAATAATAAAGTCCTTGTCTCACCAGCCAACACTGCACAAAAGAGCAGTCTTCTCCCTGGCAAGCTCTGGGAAACCACATACTTGTCTAGAGCCATTTAAGAAAGGAAGAATTCCCCCAGAGTTCGAGGGAACTCCTCAAGGGAGTGCTACTTGGTGTAGATTCCTGCCCCCTGATTGCCTGAGTCACTCAATCCCAGGGCCTTCAGACCCAGAGCTGGTCCATCCCCCCTTCCCCCGGGTACAGCAGCACTCAGACCTTCCCCAACGACTCAGAGTCTGACTATTCTGTCAAATCTCCAGAGGAGGAATGCTAAGCAATTGTTTCTTTTTAACTTTTAGAGAGATGTTTAGATATGGGCATGTGATGACTCATTCTTGTATTACGCATCGACATTTCCTCCTTTTCGAATGGAGATTTTAGAGGCAAGAGTTTGAAACCTCTAAAGACAGGTCTTTTACCAATTCACCATGTGTCACTTTGGGCAAATCAATTCCCTTCTCCAGGCCTCAGGCTCCTCATCTGCCGAATGGGAGGGTTGGTGACTTCTAAGGTCCTCTGGGACTCTCAACATTCTAGGACTCAATCATCACCTAATTTCTCCTTTCCCAACTTTGATTTTCCTCATCACCAAGTTTCATTTTTTCTTCTTTCCCACCTTTGGCTTTCCTGTCACTCTCAGAAAGTGTGGCTTTGGAGGCAGAGAATTCTTTTTCTGTTGCATTCCAAGGTCCACCTTCTGCTTAGTATGCCATAGATAAAGAGACTCTGCCCCATAATGCCCATGTGAATTGAGGAAAGTCACCCATCTCCTTTCCTAGCCTCAGTTCCCTCATCTACAAACAGACAATATTGAACTAAACGATCTGTGAGGTCCCCCTCTGGCTCTGAACCAATGATGACTGGAGGCAGTGGAAAGATCTCACACTTCCAATGTTACCTCAAAAGGTTCACTTGGTCCAGTGAATTGGGAAACAGTTCCTTCCATCTTCCATGCCTCATGCCTTTGCACATGACTGAAAACACTCCTTCCTAGAACTCTAGCTTCCTTCAAAGCCCTGCTCACTTGCCACCTCCTCCATAAGGCCTTCCCAGATTACCTTCCCCCAACATCCAGTTATTTATTTGCCTTCTCTTCCTCCTGAAATTATGCTGTATACCAGTATACTCTAGCTGCATGGCCACAAACAGGTCACTTTATCCATACACACTTTGTAATGTGCATTACCTATTGCCCAGTGATAAGTAAGCTACTTGGCAGCAGGACCTTTTACACTTTTGTCTTTAATTTCTAGCACAGCACCAGGCACAGTTTTTTTTGCTCTTTGATTCCAGCCTGTGATGTCATAAAGGAAATCCCCAATAAGGAAACTCCTCATGTCTGTGAAGACTGGTTACTTATTGTTCTACAACTCTAGTCTTAAGAGCCTGGGGCATCTAGAGATAAAATGACTTGTCCAAGGTCACAGAGTTGGTGTGTGGCATAGACAAGACTTAAACCCAGCTCTTCCAGACCTCAAGGCTGGTAATGAAATATCATCTGATAACAGTTACACTATGAGAGAAGATAAGGAGAAGGTGGGAATTTTAGAGAGGAAGACATGTTGTGCACAGATGTGTAGGAATGAAAATAATCTGTTGTCATATGTTTCTCAAATCACACCAGCTAGTCCTGTGAGTAGGGCTTATGATGTAGTTTAAAAAAAAAAAAAAAGGAGGAATGCATTTGGGAGTCAGAAGAACTGATTATGAACCTGAGATGGGCCACTCCAATACCAGTGTGACTGTGGGCAGTCACAGCAGCTCTCGGAGACTCAGTTTCCTTCTCTGTAAAATGGATGTGGCACTTATCTCCATTTCTGACCTCAGAGGATGGAGGAGTTTCAATTATCTATGTAAATATTTATGTATTTATTTATGTAAATAGGAAATTATTTGATAAATAATTTCCTATTATTTATGAAAAGAACTATACAACTATGAACTGTTCTGATTATCCAACCTTGCCATTTTTCTGCAGAAATGTCACATGGGGCAGCTAGGTAGAGCAGTGAATAGAGCACCAGCCCTAGAATCAGGAAGACCTGAGTTCAAACCCGACCTCAGACACTTAACATGTACTAGCCATGTGACCTCGGGCAAGTCACTCAACCCCAATTGCCTTGTATCCCCTCTCCAAAAAAAAGAAAAAAAAAAGAAATGTCACATCACGATTGCTTTCTAGAGTTTGTATAACCTTGATGGAAAAGTGGGGTATGGGCCTTGTAGTGGTATCCCTGGGTCAAAGGATGGGCTTAGTGACTTTTGATGCATAATTCCAAATTGCTTTCCAGGAAAAAAAAAATATTATTACTGCCTCTTCCATGCAAGGGCTGTAGTCCTTTCCTTCACTCCCAGAATCCACCATTTTCTATTAGTCTCCTATCATACACCATACTGCACCTGTGAAGCCAGGGCAGGTCACTTTCACCTTCTCTTTGCCCTTTTCCTGAGACATCTGTCTGCATATCACACAGTGCCCTGTGCCCCACTGAGATGATTCCCACCACAGCAGGAAATATTCAGAGCTGAGGCATATACAAGGTGCAGGGATTAGCTTAGATCTTCAAATGCCCATATTGGGCAAGGTAGGAAAGAGCTTTCTCTGAACTAACAGATGACTCAGAAAATTCCAAGATATTAATGACTGAAGATGCCTGAGGAGTCAAACAGTCCCAACTTCTTCCTTTTATAGATGAAAAAGCTGCTACGTGTTGATGAAAAGTGATTTGCCCAAGGTCATATGGTAGTGGTGCTGAAATGAGAATCCGGGTCTCCTAATTTTTAATCCAACACCTTTTCTGCTAAAGCTACATGCAATTGGCCAGTCGTGCTACTGATTTTAAAAAAAGTCACATTCACATGTTGCAATGATAATAACACTGTCTATGAAGTCAGAGTGTCTGGTTCAAATCCCACTACTGACATTAACTACTTTCTGTGACCTTGGGGAAGTTGCTTAAACTCCAAGGACTTCAGATTGCTAGTCTATAAAATTAGGATGTTGAATCAGAAGTCCCTTGAGGTCCCTTCCAGCTCTGATTCTGGGGAATAAATATTTGCTCTTAAAATTTGCAAGGCATTCTCTCTACAGCTATCCTAGAGAATGGGTGGTAAGTATTAATATCCTCATTTTACAGATGAGTAAACTAAGACTCCAAGAGACAATGTGACTTATTCATGGTCATGTGATAGATATAAGGGCTTGGGCTGGGCCTGAAAACCCAGACCTCCTGCCTCCAAATCCAATGCAACACTTCAGAAACACTTCCCATGTCGCTCCAAATTCATATTTTCAATTACCAGCAATCAAGACAACCGTGACGTATCATGGAAAGAGTTCTGGACTTAAGAATAAGGAGAAACAGCCATGTGATTCTTGCCTGCCAAGTCACTTAACCTCCCCCAGTCTCAGTTTTCCCATCTGTGAAACAGAGATAACAATCATACCATTACAGAGATCAAATGAAATAACGTATGTGAAGCATTTTGCAAACCTCCTCAAAGCACTCCATAAACATCAGTTATTTTATATTTAAATGACCACTACATACATGCCCAGAAGAGTTTAAGAATATAGAAACTAGAGATCTGGGCCAGCTACAAGTTGTACATCAAAGTTGCCAGGCTTAAAAGCTTTGGTCAGAATACCTGCTCTAGGCTATCCTGGTCCCTAGCAGTTCTAGAACAGCTGCCTTGAAGGCTTCTCCACACCCAAGGGCAACACAGGATAGCAGAATCAATAAGCCCAAGCATCCAAAGATCCAGGCTCTGCCACAAGATGTGTGAATTTTGGCAACTCTGTACTTTCCTTGGCTGTCCCCTGTGCCTGGAATGTTCTCCCTCCTCATCTCTGCTTCCTGGCTTCCTTCAAGACCTAGCTAAAATCCCACCTTCTAATAGAAGCCTTGTCCCATCCCCCCCTTATTCTGGCACCTTCCCTCTGATGATTATCTCCTAATTTAGCCTTTCTATATATGTTGTCTATACCTAGTTGTTCACATGTTTTCTTTACTCTTGGACTGGGAGCTCCTTCAGAGCAGGGGACTGTTTTTTGCCCTTTTCTTGTAGCCCAATACTTAGCACAGTGCTGGGAACAAAATGGGCACTCAAAAATGTTTATCAATGGACTAAAATTCTTTCTGGGCACTGGCTTCTACATCTGCCAAATGGGCACCAGGTTGGTCATGTGACTCAAGTGAGACCAAAGATGCGAGAATAATTTACAGAATTTGTTCCAGTGTACATTTATTCCTATTAACAGATGCCTTTGACAAGTCACTTAGAAGGGCAGTGTGACATTGTGGATGAAGCAATGGATTGTGGAGACAGGAAGACCTGGGTGAATCCTGACTTGGATACAAACTCTGAAAACATTGTGGATGAAGCAATGGATTGTGGAGATAGGAAGACCTGGGTGAATCCTGACTTGGACACAAGCTCTAAAACTCTGGGTAAATCACTTAACTATTCTGAGACTTGGTTTCCTCCTCTATAAAATGATAGAAAGGGATTCACCGACCTTAAAGGCCCTTTCAGCTCTAAAGCAATGATCTTCTGATCCCTCTCCCCCATAAAATGTAAGCTGCTTGAGTAAAGTAAACAAGACAGGAACTGTTCTGTTTTTGTCTTTGCATATCCAGCACCTGCCATAGAGTCTTACTTGTAGCAGGAATTTCATACATGCTTAAATTTGAATTTTTGGAGGATCAGAGAAAAGAACACTGAACTTACAATCGAAGAATTTAGGATCAAATATCAGCTTACTGATATTCTTACTACCTGTGTGATTTGGACAAGAAATATCACCTGTCTGGGCCTCACTTTCTTCATCTATTAAATGAATTAATTAATTAATTGGGGTAGATGATCTCTAAGGTCCTTCCATCCCTAAAATTATGACCTCCTAAAAGTTTGCTTCCCAAATCCAAGTCTCATAAAGCCATGTGCCTTTAATTCACCCTTTTGTTTCCTTGCACAAGATGAAATTATTCTGTATTTAGGGCAGAAATGTACAAGTTCACCTTCAAGCCCTTTACTCTCTGCTTCAATTTATTTGGATTCAAAGTTGGGATGGAGAGAGACATCTAGCCATAACTCTCTCCCTGAAGGCCCCAGTGTCACATACATACCTTTTCCTTCACAGACCCCTTTCCTGCCAAACCCATTCCCAACACTGCCCAGGGATTTTATTGTCTAAATAGGGTTTTTAGGAAATGAAAAGTAGCTTCAATTCACATAAAACTTTGAGGACCCTGGCTTAATGAAACCCCTGTTGGCACAAGGAAAGTTCTTATCAAAGCAGGGGATATGTACATTGGCAAAAAGTAGTTTACATGGAGAAAACAGTTTCCTCCATTTCCTTCTCAAAATGGGAAGGGAGGAATCCAGTACATCATTTTGTCATCTTGCTTTCCCAGTTTTAGGTCTGTGAAATTACTCCAGTCCAAGAAACATGGGGCAGAACAACAGATCTATCTATGCTTTCCCTCAATCTGTCAACAAGAAAGTAAAATGCTTTATCACTGAGGAAAAGGGTTTTTAACTGACTAAAAAATTGTCTTCCTTTTTAGAGTACAAGGCTACAATGGGAACAAATAGCTTCTCCCCTGGAACTTTCTTTTTTTCTTTTGAGGAAGCAGCTCCAGGTCATTTGAATAACCCAGCTCAGTTGCCAGAGGAAGATGGAGACAGGAAAGACAAGTGTTTAGGGGCCTGGAGTGCTATCCCTTTAAACCCCAGCTTCAGGAGGAAGTGGTAACAAGAGAGGAAAGCATAACATCCAGGAAACAGAGAAGAGAGGAGGGTAATAGGACTGAAACAGTATAAACCAACATGGAATGTAAAAAGAGATTAATGTGAGTGGTACAAAAATATCGTGTTCCCTTAGCCCCCTGGGGGATCCTTTGTGTATGAGGTTAGGGACCATGGGATCTACACCCTGCTGAGGCAGAAGCTCTATAGAGTAATACCTCTCCATAGGTCAACTACTAAAGGCTGGTCCCCTTGGGAGGGTGACTAGTGCCATCTGTTGGAAGAAGTGTGGAAGGCAGTGAAGGAGCAGTGCCACAGAAAGCAGACCTATGAAAGATAGCAAAGCCTGCAAATAACCATGATCTCCTTCTGGGAGGTTCCAGGAGTTAGCACCTAGGCAAAAACTATAAGAGGAAGAGGACATGCCACAAAAGAGACCCAAAGAAGAACACTGGTATAGAAGGGCCTCACTAATACTGTAAGTCAAATACTGTATAAGTGACAGGGAGGAGGGTGATCCTTGACTTTTTACAGACTCATATATGTGAGTCTTTTCTATATTCATTAATTTGTAAATAAAACTATTTTATGTACAGCTTTGTGGGGCTGAGTGCTTATAAGGTGGTCCAAGGGCTACCCTTGTGGAGAGTATCAGATATAGATACCCCTCAGTCATCTGAGTAGGGGCTACAAATTAAAAGACTAAGAAATCCCCGAAGTGGAAAGAAGCCTCTGACACAAAGGTTACATAATCATAATGGTAAGGACTAAACAGGTTCCTGGATACCTTCATAATACACTCTGTAGAATGAATAGATCCCATAACTTCATCAGTGTCCCAATTACTTCATCACTTAGAAAGAATGGTAGTCCTTTTCAAGGGTTTCTTCCTTGTCTACCACTGTTTGGGCTCAACAATCCTTCTTGGAGCAAAGTTAAAACTATCATTATTGCCTGAAGTTAAGCCAAGAGATAACAACCAAAAGGTCACTTGTGCAAACAGATAGAAGAAATAGAGACAAAGTGCAGAAATTTCTGAGATATAGAGCCCGGCCAATATCAAGAACTCTCTAGCTATCATATCTAGTCAACAATGGAACAGATTGCCTTCAGGGTTCACAGGATTCTAGATTTAGAGCTGGGAGGGAACTGAGAAGTTTAATCCAATGACCTCACTTTGCAGATGAGGAAACTGAGGCTCAAAGATGTTAAAGCAAGCTTCTTCAAGTCAGTCAGGGAGCATGAACACAGACTTAGTTCCTCTGGGGTCAAATCCAGGGCTCTTCCCACTGTGGTACACCTCCTCTCCACAGCGAGCTCTTCATTGCTGGAAGTGTTCCAGCTAGCACAAACCATCAGGAATGTAAAGGAGAATCTCACTCTGAATTAGATTTTAAACTGAACAACCTTTAACATACCTTCTTCCCATTTTGAGTGTCTATGATTGGGAAGAGGAAGATACAGTAATAGAAAAAATGCAAATGCAATCGGCATTTTGAAAGGGAATTTATACAAGTTGATGTTGAATAGGATGTATGGGGGAGGAGGAAAGATGAGTGGAAAATGACCCCCAAGGTCATGCACTTGTGGAATCAGGTGCACTTCACACCATGGATAGAAATGGGCTTGGAATTTCTGTTTCCATCCTACTTAGAATCCTTCCATTCTAAGAGTTTGATTCTAAGTAAGTGACATGTAAATCAAATAAACCTATGAATGCACTGGGGAAGCTTGCCATTTCAAACAAAAAGGATTAACTGCAGTTTTGAAGTAAACAATCAGCCCCTAATTTATCTGCTTTGAAAGCTAATTTTTTTTTGTATGTTAGGTTCTCTCAATGCAGAACACACAACCTTAAACCCTTCATGATCCATAAAAGCTTTCAGTTTGTTAAGTTGCACCATTAAATATTAAAATATTTTATAACATGGAGAACTTGAACACAAAATACATTTTAAATGCACTCAATTTACTTTGGCATTCATCCTTGCCCAGTTCCAAACAAGTTTGTGGCAATGGATCCCTATAATCAAGAGAGACACTGTGGTTTAACATGGAGAGTAGAAAGGAAGTTGGGAGTTAAGAAGACCAGAGTTCAAGTCCCACTTGGGACATTTATCTGACCATGGGTTAAATCTCTCTGGGCCTCAGTTTCCTTATTTGTAAAATGAGGGGTTGAAGTAGATGATTTCTCTGGTTCCTGCCTGGTCTAAACCCAGGAGCCCAAGAACTCATCTAGGCTGCAAAAGCTGCTTTGAAAACTGTACATACCAAGAGTGAATTTATTCAGACAAGAAATCTCAATTCTAGTATCAGTTAACACACAGTTCATGTGAAAGTGGTCCTCTCATATCTCCTTTGGCTCACTCAATTTGCATTCTGTTCTGCTTAAAAGGACATTGCTGGACCTTTGGGTCACATGAGCAACAAGATAAAGGGTTAGACATTTTCTCTGATTCTCATAACTTCTTCAATACAAATTATGCACCAAAGAAAAAGCAACTTCAACTGTCCTCATTAGTCTAGGACACCCTGAATCCAAAAGAAAATTAACTAAGAACCCAAAACCATGAACTAGTGCTCACTAACCCTGAGCTCAGTCAGCACCTCTCCACCGCTGGCAGTGTGGTCAACCCAAGGACATGACACAAGCATACAACAAAATTCGTCCCCCCACCACAGTCCCTCTCTCCCTCTTTCCAGTGTCAGGGTGTGGAAATTTGCCCTGACTACAACATCCAGCCATCATAGCCACAGCCCTTCCAGAGCACCAGTCTACTGGGGGCCACAATTCCATAACACTAGTGTCTCAAAACTCTGAGCTGTAGCCCCAGCAAAGACTTCGTGTGCCACGCCAAAAGCCTAAAGAACATGGTGAAGGGGGTGGCACTCCACTAAGCCTGAAGAGGAAAGCACAGCATCCAGCTGGGGCAAGTTTTGACCACCAAAAACTTACCGGAGGTCAAGACCTAGATTGGTGAACCATGAATTGTCCAGTGTAAGAGAAGGCTGGGATGCTTTGAGATCCAGTCCTCAAGAAAACCACATTGAGAGAGGAGGGAGTCTGAAAGTGAGCAATGGGAGAAAATAATGGGGGAAGAAGGGTGACAAATTATACAAGATTTTGGGAAGAAGAAATCTCAAAGATTTTGAATATAAGCAGATAAATCAACAGGGAAAACAGTAACAACAGAAGGAAGTATGGCTTCCAAATCCAGTTAAACAAGTTCAGGAATCTATGAATAAATATTGTAAAATAAAGGAAAGTAATCCAGCATTTGATGAGACAGAGAACCCTGTGGAATTTGAAGAGAACATGAAACCACAAAGAGAAATAAAAATTATGAGAGCAGTATTTGTGGCCTGCACAGCAAAACTAATGGGCAGAATAGAAAACCTAGAATCTACAATGTCAAGTCTCACCAAAGAAGCAAAAGAGAGAACAAGAGATTGGGAATGCAAATACACAGAAGTGAAAGACAATCTAGAAAAGAAGTAGAAAACAATAACATTAAAAGAAATTGTGCTCACTATGCATGCAAAACATAGTGATCGGCCAGGTAGCACAGCGAGTAAGAGCACCGGCTCCAGTGTTGGGGTGACCTGGGGATCAAATCCGAGCTCAGATACTTAGCACCATACCCAGAAATAACTGGCCATGTAACCTTGAGCAAGTTATTTAACCCCGATTGCTTTAAAAAAAAAAAAAACATAGCGATCTCAAAGACAGAATGAACAGAGACAACCTAAGAATTATAGGTTTCCCAAAAGAACAAAACAGAACCAAAATAAAAAAACAAACCCTTAACATTGTAATGCAGGAAATAATAGAACTGACCCAAACTTCTAAACCCAAAAAATGAAACGCCAGTTGAAAGAATTTATATCGAGATTGCCTCCAGAAAAAATTCAAGACTGCAAACTTCAAAATATATATTGGTTAAATTTAACAATCCAATTTAGAAACTACAAGTTCTGCAAGTGATCAGAAGAAAGATCTTCATATAAAAAGGAAAGGAAAGGAAATTCAAATAATGCAAGACTCTTCCGCACCAACTTGAAAACACAGGAGGGAATGGAATAAAGGGTTCCAAAGAGCAACGGATTTCAAGATGCAGCCCAAGTTGACC
Source organism: Petaurus breviceps papuanus (assembly GCF_028583685.1). NCBI lineage: Eukaryota > Metazoa > Chordata > Mammalia > Diprotodontia > Petauridae > Petaurus > Petaurus breviceps. Next base: position 24,852,485 of record NW_027185761.1, read on the forward strand.
TACCCTGCAAATCTGGGCTTAACCATGCATGAAAAAAAAAAAGATGGATGTTCAATAATAAAGAGGCATTTGAAACATTTATAGAAAGAAAACAAACAGTAAAGAGATTGTTTGCTACTCAAACATCCTAAACAATAGAAATGCAGGAGGAATTAATAAATGTAGCCAGCAAGGACATCAACCTCAACTGAGTGACAGCACTGAAACCAATAAGAGACTTCTTTATAAAGGTACACAAGGAAATAGGAGTGAAGGTGGAAATCTGGTATAGCTAGCAATGAAAAGGAAGACAGAGGGCATTATGGACAGATCCTGGTTACACCCTGTCCTCAACTAACTACTTCCCACACTGATGGAATCATAGTCTCTCCAAAAAGGGGGGGAAGGGAGGATCTACAGGGCTTTTTTGTGAACCAAGACAATATGTCTGAAAGTTTTTATAAACCTTATTAAAGCACCATATAAATGTTGGTTATTACCGCTATTTAATCCATGACACCATGGACTTCACCTAAAAATTATGCCTGATGATTTTTAAGTAATAATCACTATCTGTTTTAATTATATATACTTATATATGTCTTCTATAACTATATGTATTTCTATTTATATGTATGTTATATACTAAGATTTACAAATATTTTACATACATTATCTCACCTGACCCTTATAGCCTGGTGGAGTGGAAAAGTTTCTAGATTTCAAGTCAAGGATCTAGGTTCAAATAGCATGTCTGCTTATTGCTGGTGGGACCCTTGCACAAATCCCTTAACTCTTCTGGTCTCCGTTTCCTCATCTGCAAACTGAAGAGAGCTGGGGGAGGAAGGAATTGAATCTCTTACAGCTACAGTCCTTTCCAAGTATTTAAGGGCCCTTCTAGCACTGGAACTATGGTTCTACTACAGATATTAATTATTATTTCACAACTGATGCTCAGAGTCTAAATAACTTGACAAGTTAGTAAGCTTCCAAAGTGAGATTTGAGAACAAATCTTTCCTGATTTCAAGTTTATTACTCTTTTCACTATGGTTCATGTTGACCCTCTTTGATGGCAGTCCCTTAGAGAGCAATATTAGAGAGCCCTTCCACTAAAATAATCACTTTTTTTGGTCATTCTCCATCAATTCAAATGAGAGACTTAGAAGTAAATTGGATAAATTCAGCCCAATCTTCCTTTATATGAAGATATCATAAAGAGATCAATATATACAAAAACTTATGAGGGAGAAGCAATTAGATTCCCTCTAGCTGGCCCCAGGGAACAGAACTGGGAGCCCTGGATGAAAGATAGAGAGAAGCAGGTTCCACAGCAGGGGAAAACTTCCACTAAAAATGTGCAAAACTAGAATGGGCTGCTTCTGGAGGTCGGGGTCGGGGGTTGCCTTCCAGAGGAAGTGGGTGGTCACTTATTGAGCATTCTTATTTGAAGGTAGACTGGACTAGATAGGTGATAAGGTCTCTTTATTTGGGGATTCTCCTTCAGGCAAGTTTAAATCTAACTATGTCATTCCCTATGCAATAACCTCCGGTGACTTCCTATTTCCTCTAGAATCAAATATAAACTCCTCTGCTTAGCACTTAAAGTTCCTCATAACTCCCCTCCACATACTCTACAAACCAGCCATACCCGTCAACTTCTTGTTCATCTCCCATCTCCACACCTTTGTATTAGCTGTGCCTCCATCCCCAGAATGCTCACCTTTCTCACAAATGCCTCTCAAAATGCCTGGTTTCCTTTAAGGCTCAGCTCAAACACCACCTTTTCTACAGGAGGCCTTTCTCAGCCACTCCCAGATATTAGAGTCTTACTCTCTACTCAGTTATGTATCTTATATATATTCATTTATGTATATGTTGCCTCCATCAGAATGTAAACTATTTTCTGCTTTGCCTTTGTCTTCTTAGCACTTAGCATGATGCCTGGTACACAGTAAGCACTCAGTAAATCATTGTTGATTGATAACTGATGCCCATTGTCCTCTTTTCTCTCTCTCTACCCTCCTTCTGCTGACTTTAATTGAATTGGGATTTAACACAGACAAAATAAATTCAGGTCACAACCCTTTCAAAGCAGAAGCAAGTTTGTTCAAAGTCTCACACATAATAGGATACAGCCCAGATGGCAAACTAAACACCATCATTAGGTCTAACAAGTTGACAGCACCCAAGCTAGAGCACTGAGCCTGGAGTCAGGAAGACCTGAGTTCCAATCTGGCCTCAGGTATTTACTAGCTGTGTGACCCTCGGTAAGTCTTTTAACCTTTCTCAACTTGAGTTTCCTTACCTGAAAAATGGGGGTGAGAAGAGCACTTGCCTCACAGGGCTGTTGTGAGGATGATAAATGCTGGTTCTTCTCTGTGTATCAAGTGCCTCATTCATACCAGGGTGATTAAAGAATGTTTGTCGAACTGAATTGAATTTAGGCTTGAGAACAGCATTTGGGAAAGAGCTTTCACTCCACCAGTATGAATTTGCATTTCCCCATCCAGATGGGATTAAAGGTCTATTAAGCCACTTAGGCCAGGAGAGCAAATGGCTTTGCAACAAATCCTTCTCTAGCCCTCTTACTATGTGCTGACAAGGCTCAGGCAAGTACAGAAGGATCCATGGCATTACAAGTCACATCCCTGTAGTTCTCTAAGAGCTCTCAGGCATGTGGACCTGGTGCTTGTGTCCAAGGGAAACTTGTCCTCTTTGTAATATTTCCCATATGTCACATTCTAGCATGGAGTAGAAAGTCAGGAGATAGGGACCCAATCCCTGTCTCTGTCACTTACCAACTAGGTACCATCAGACAAGTACTTCTCCTCACTGGGCCTCAGTTTCCTCAATAAATCAATCAATAAGAATGTATTAAGTACCTACTATATACTAGGGAGAATCCAAGCTTTGGGGGTACAGACAAAAAGCAAACAGTCCTTGGCATCAAGAAGTTTAACATGGCAAAAAGAAAAACAAAGGAGGGGTCAAACTTCTAAATTTTTTCCAACTCAATGATTCTGGTCCTAATTCAAGAGGGATCTTGATTTATTTTTATGTTGCTCCTACACAATATCATATGGGTGAGGGTATGGGAAGAATGTGAGCCTCCCGGATCTATCAACACAGTCTCAATTTTCAGTGAGATTCAACAGCAATGGTATCAAATAAAAATCAAATACAAACAGGAATCACTAAAACAAACCTAAGGATCCCTGTGGGCAGAGTATTGACTTAGAAAATCATATGTTAACATTATCTATATTTTATTGTGTTTTATTTATTGTATTAAATATTTTCTAATTACATTTTAATCTGGTTCCAGTCACACTCGGGAGGGATGCCAGCCACAGCAGCCACTGTTTGACATGTTTGTTCTACATAAGCCCACATTTGATCCTTGGCCCCTTGGCCTCAATTAACCTAGAGAGGGATAATTTCTCCCTCTTTCTCAGGGAAGACAAGGACAGTCATGTAATATGGGAGAAAGAAAAGAGGGGGATTCCTTGAGTCTTCTGTTCCAAGTGGGAAATCAGCATATTCTTTAAAGGCACAGATGACAACATGGAATATCTTCAATATTGTGTTAATTTCTAGATATTACATTTTAGGGAAGAAATTGGTAATCTGAAAAATATCCAATGGAGGGAAACTACGATGGTGAAGGATCTTAATATCACGTGATATGGAGTTTGTTTGAAATGACTTGGCATATTCTCTTTTTTATTCTGGAAAAAAAAAATGTCAATGTACCAAAAAGAAAAGAAAGATTGTATATGTAAAACCACAAATCTCTATTACATTCAGCTTGCTGCTTTTTGGGTATAGAATGAATTGAACGTAATACTTTCAAAGCTGTCCTGCTTATCTGGGCTTCCTTCTGAACTGCCTTCTGTTCTCTTCTGGCCATTTTCAAAATGTTTCAATAATCCTAGTTTCTTCTTTTTTAGTGTGGGATAGAGGGAACACTATAGCTAGTTGTCCTCTCTTTCTTCTAGTGGCCTCTTCCCCCCACCCCCACAAAGGAAAGAAAAACACTATCTTTGTAACAAATACATATAGTCAAGCAAAATAATCCACCCGTTTGTCATGTCCCAAAATGTATGTCTCCTTCTGTACCTTGAGGGAATGATCCCTTTGTTAAGAGGTAGGTGACTATCATCAGTCCCCTATGGTTGTGCTTGGTCAGTGAATTAATCAGAGAAGAACCAGATTTGTTTAATGATGAGAAGATCTGGAGGGCACATCTCCTTCAATATCTGAAGGACTATCATGCTTACTCTGCATGGCCCCAGAGAGCAAAACCAGAAGCAAAGGGTGGAGTTTGCAGAGAGACAAATTTGGGTTTTTCAGGGGTGGCCAGGTAGCACAGCGAGTAAGAGCACCGGCTCCAGTGTTGAGAAGACCTAGAGATCGAATCCCGGGCTCAGACACTTAGCACCCACCCAGAAACACCTGGCTGTGTAACCTTGAGCAAGTTACTTAACCCCAATTGCTTAGGGGCGGCCAGGTGGCTCAGCAAGTAAGAGCACTGGCTCCAGTGTCAGGATGACCTGGATCAAATCGGGTTCAGATACTCAACACCACACCCAGAAATAACTGGCCATGTAACCTTGATCAAGTTACTTAACCCCAATTGCTTAAAAAAAAATTGGGGTTTTTCACAAAGAAAAATTTGCTAACAATGAGAGCTACCCAAAAGTGAAATGGGTTGCCTTGGGGAGAAGCAGGTTTTCCCATTATGTGAGACCTCCAAGCAAAAGCTAGATGAACACTACCAGGCGCATGCCATGAGTCAGTCAACAAGGATAAGTATGTGCTTAGCAGAAGTACTTACTATAGGCCAGGTATTGTGCTAAGTGCCAGAGATATGGAGAAAGTAAAGAACATCCATGGAGCCCTCAAGAAGCTTACGTTCTAATGGGGGAGAGAAAAGACAAAAAACTGCACAGAGGAGATGCAAGCAGTATAAATGGAAGATGCCAGTCATCAGGTGGACCGGGAAAAGGCCTCTTGCAGAGCATGGGGTTTGAACTGAGAGGCTCAAAGGAAACCAGGGAAGCCTGAAGGCAAAAGTGAGAAGGGACGGCATTCCAGGCTTGGGGACAGCTGATGAAAAAGCATGGAATAGAAAGGGATTTTTGTTTCAACAATGGCTTAGAATTGGCCTCCAAATTTCCTTCCAAATCTGAGATTCTATGACTCTCAAGAGGCAAGTTGTTGCAATAGAAATAGCATCGAATTTAGAATCAGAGGGCCTGAGTTCAAATTCAGACTCTGAATTTACTGTATGGGCCCAGCTTTTTCCCCTCTCTTGTTCTCTGTAATCTTGTCTATAAAATGAGGGTATGAACTAAATGCAAACTAGGAACTGCAAAGGTTCCTTACAGATCTAACAATAGGAACAATGGATTGTATTTACATAGGGACTTAAGGTTCTCGAAACTTTACAGATCTGATCTTATTTGATCATCTAGGATCCTGCTTCAATGGTCATTCCCTCTCTCTCATGAATCTTGTCTCTCCCTCCTCATTGGCTCCTTCCAATCTGCCTCCAAAACTCCTCAAGTCCCCCAACCCTTAAAAAAGCTTTTCCCTTCTCTCCCAGTCAGCTACTTTCCCTTTCCCTCTTGGCTCTTTGCCCATTAAATTCATTGGAAAAGTTTTCTACACCCAACATGTCTACTCTTCACTACCAACTATCTCCTCAACCTGTTACATTCTGACATCCATCCCTACCACTCAAAAGTGTGGTAAGCCCATAGTAAGTACTTCCATTAAGTACATACTGATGTCTCAAAGGTCACCAGTGACCTCTACTAGTCAACTCCAATTCTCTTTTTTCCAGTTATCATCCTTGCAACATTTATCAGCTTAATATTTATTAGCTTGCCTTCCCCTTCCTTCTGAACACTCTCTCCTTCCTTGATTTCCAAAGCATGCAATCTCCTGGTTCTAGTCCTTCTCTGTCTCTTTCTCCAGCCTCTTCCCAATTTTTAAGGGTTTCCTCCTAACACACTAAAAGCTTCTTTCTTTCTCTAGTTCCTGTGTGATAAACTTAAATAAAACCTAACACTGAAGGAACCAGAGCATATTATAATCAGAACAGGCCTCAGCAATGATTCTCATTTTATAGAGACAACAAACCCAAAGGGATTGTGTGAGTTGCTGGAAGTTGCACAGATACTTAAAGACAAAATTGAGATTAATAGTAATAATGATCATAGTAGTAACGGCTAGGCATTTATATAGTGCTTTAAGGTTTGCAAAGTGTTTACAAATGTTTCATTTGACCTTCACAACAACCCTGCGAGGTAGTTACTATCATCACCATCATCCCCATTTTACAGATAGGGAAAGTGAGGCTGGAAGTAAGTAACTTGCCCAGGGTCACAAAGCTAGTAACCTGGGGCAAGACTGAAACTCAGGTCTCCCTAACTCCAAATCCAGCCTTTTGTCCACTACAATACTTTGCTAGAATTGATGTCTCCAAACTTCTGGTTTCGTGATCTTTACGTGATCCTGTGTTGCCTCTCTCCTTGAATGGGAACTTATCTCCATGTCCTATATGGCCACTTGCAAATAGGAGGCTATCCTACAGATGGCAAAGAAGTCCTTACCAGTAGAGAGGTAGGGACAGAGAACAGAGTGGGTTCCAAAGTACATGCCCAGAAAAAAAGCATTGCAACAGATGGGGAATGAAAGAGCTTCAGAGCTCAGGAAGGAGGAGGTGAAGTACTGGGCTGGGTGCTGAGAGTTGCAAACTGAGACTAAACCTAGGAAAATGTGGAGAGTTTAGCAATTAAGGCAGGCAAAGGATTTTCTCAGCATCTTAAAGAAAAAAACCCTAGCAATTCTAGACCCAGTAACCTGAAGTTGGTCCAGGATTGATAAAAGATGAGAGAGGGAGATTGGGAACAAATATCCATAGGAATTCACAGGCACTGCTTGCCAGTGGCAGAAATGAAATGAAAGGTAACAAAAACCATATTTGGCTTGGCCTAAGTGCACTCCAGTGATTGGGAAGGCTGCAAATGAGAGATTTGGGAGATCAGAGAGAACTCAGTTTGATGGCAGAGATGGCAGAGGGGATCACAGGGCCAGCCCATCGCTCAAAAATCTCCCTTTAATGCTGAGTACACCTCAGATAAGGAGCCCAGTAGAAGAGATGACAGAATCCCTGCCCTCCAATACCAGAAGGTGAGGTGGCCCCACACACTGATGACCACCAGTCCACTAACCATGACAATAAAAGGCTGCCATATCCATCATACACTTTGACCCCATACACACACCATCAATGACTTGTCCACTAATCATGATGATAAAAAGCTCTCATATCTGTCTAGTGATTTACCATTTACAATCTGCTCTCATTTCCATTAGCTCAGTTGAGCTTTTAAAAGATCCTAGAAGGTAGCAAACTGATTTTATAGTTGATGTTTGCAGGCCTCCAGTGACATGATCATAGGAACACAGACTTAGGGCTGCAAGAGTTCTCAGAGGCCCTCTAATCCAACTCTGTTGTTTTAGAGTCACTGAAGGGTTAGATGATTTGTATCAGGTCACACAGGGAGTTAACAAGAGGTGGAATTTGAACCCGGGTCCTCTTATTCAAGAGAAAGATCCAAAATGATTTTGCCACTAAACCAAACTCAAAAGGCTATTTAGTGGTACAGTCATCAAGAGAGGGCTTTCTTGTTATATATAGGTCTCAACTCCCTAACTTAAAATTAAGCCCCCAAACTAACCATGTGACCTTGGGCAAGTCACTTAACCCCAATTGCCGTACCCTCCCCCCTTCAAAAAGAAAAAAAAATGAAGCCCTCAAGCGCTTCTCTGGTTTCTAAGAGCCCCAGGTCCTGTGTTCTCTCCAAAGCAACAAGCATTTATTAAACACTTGCTGTGTACCAGTTAAGCTGAGGGAAGACAACACAACTATTTCCCTAAGTGCCTAGGGCCTCCTCACCCTACAACTTCCCTCTGCCATACTGGCCTCCTCCTTCCATTGGTGAATTCCTTCAGAGAGTCTCCATTTGGAGGAAGGGCCCAGATTGGTCAACCTTCATACCCCTCTTTGACTTTGCTTCTGACTTCCCAGATTTTGACACTATGCTGGAGTTCCTCTCTCTCTCTCTTGGTTTCTTTTTGTGTGTTATTGGATACAGAGTCAGATCTGGGCTCTCAAGTTCAGTCTCTGACACATATGAGCAATGTGACCATGGGCAAGTCATTTAACCACCTAGTATCTCCCCAGTAAAACTGTTTCTGCTGAAGGTTATTGTGAAAATCAAATGAGATAATACATGGGAAAGCACAGAAATGTCTGCTTCTATGATGAATTCTGTCTGGAAAGTACAAGTGAATGGGCTGGAGAATGATGTCTATAGGAGAGTATTGCAGAGACTGGGAGCACAGCACAGGATGCCCACTGACGGAAGGGAAACAAAGTTTAGATGAAATACCTCCTTGCTCTCAACAAGCTTACGTCTAGAAGTATTTCTTAAATCTCCCCAAGAGAATGGCTACATCTCTGATTCACTTGCTCTCTCCTCGATGTCTTGTGATTTTTATCAGTAATGGGAGCTCCCAGGGCGGACACTCCCTCTACCAAAGAAGAATTCATCTATAACTGGAATCTAGAGCTAAAAAGATCCCCAGAGACCATGTAGTCTAAGCTGCTCATTTTACAGATGAGGAAAGTGAGACTTAAGGAGGGTTAAGTGATTTCTCCACAGGTAACAAAAACCAGAGGCAGGATTTGAAAGCAGATGCCCTGAAACCAGAACTGTTGTTTTCCTGCTGCCCGGGGGCACTACGTGGTTCAATGGCTTGTCCACTTTCACATTGCTCATGCGTCAGAGACTGAACTTGAAAGCCCAGGTCTTTCGGACTTTCAGGGTTAGGTCTCTCTATCCACTAAGCCAGGGTACCTCAGAAGTAAGTAGTAAAGTCATTATTAGCCTCATGTTGCAGGTTAGAAAACAGGCTGAGACTGTCACACAGGAGTTTGGTCTTGGGCAGGAAACCCTCACAGATCTAATCAATAAATTAATCAATAAGCATTTCTTAAGGACCTACAAAGCATCAAGCAAAGTGCTTGCTGCTGGACATAAATAATAAACCAGTTCCTGTCCTCGAGGAGATTACTTTCCACACAGCAGGTGCTTGTACTCTCTCCACAGGACCAGTGGCTCCAACAACCCAGTTTTGTATGAGTGATTAGCATCAGAAAGTCACCTGAAAAGAGGGATGCCCATCCCAGGAAGCCTTCCTATCTCACCCCAACAGCATCAATTTCCTGCTTCACTCTTCCTCTCTAAGTCAGACACCTTGAAGATGAAAAACTACTCTCCAGTTCCAGGCCAGCGAGGACACAGGAAGAGAATGAGTGGGAGGGAGTGATTTGGGGTTTGGGGCTTTGGTTGTTTTGTTTTGTTTTTTTAACTAGGAGAAATTTAGTAACCCTGCATTTGAAAGTCCAGCTGATTCTTGTATGCTAATACAAAGGGATTAGCTGCTTGGCTCATAGCCCACACCTTCCCACAGAGACTTCACAAGGGAGCAGGCTAAACCCAGAAAGAAAGGCTCCTTCTGCTCCCAGGCCCTCATTATGAAGCAGTCCCCAGCAAAGAGCTCAGCCCTCAGCAGAGGAGAGAAGAGCCAAGAAGTCTCTGCAGAGCTGGCCCACGGATGAAAAGGTAAAAGAAGCCAACCTTCTCCTCCGTTCCCTCCCCACTCAGGCCTTCCTTACCAGGCAAGCTTAACTCTCCCAGATATGGAGTGGGGCAAAAGAAACACATTCGACCACACAAAGGCATTAGGGACCCCTCTCCTAATGGCTTGCATTTCTTAAGAATACCCCCAAGAAGACCAAGTTTAACCACTAAAAAATAAATGATTCATTAATGGTAGAATTCCTTTTGTCGTAAGGGGCCTATCGGAAAAGCCCTGTCCCCCAGAAAGATTTCTTCATCATTTCCCTTCCTCTCTCCCCCATTCTATGAGTGATCCTTCTCTTCCCCAAACTAATACTTATCAGACAAATCTCACTCAGAATTTGGTAAAAGAACAGATTTTAAAATGGAAGGGCCCTTTGATGTCATCTAGTTCAGTTCCTTCATTTTACACATGGGGAAACCAAGGTTGAGAGAAGTTAAAGTGAACTGCCCAAAGTCATACAGACATTTAGTTGGCAGAGGCAGGATTTGAACCCTGGTCCTCTCATCCAAAATCCAGTGCTCCAAGATTCTTAGCTACATAATGTCACAGGCAGATGTTGTAGCGTATGACCAACACACCTCATCCAGACATTCTCTTATTGTGTCTTTTTTGCTTATATTTACCTAACACTCTTGAGGAACAGATTACTGTAGGTCATTTAATACTTTGTGGGTAACATCCTCTATGCATTATTTGTCCCCTTCTACTTCTGATCTTTATGATCTAGCCCATTCTCTTCCTATTATTCAGTACTAGTCCCAGATCTATTAACAATGGCCTGTCCATCCAACAGCATGTTATAATCAGAGCAATAAATATTCTTCATCCATTTGGTTTTTCCTGTGTGGATAGGCTGACTTCTTTTAAGTGGTCATGTATTTCACTCAGAAAACTTGATACAACTAAGACTATGTTATCCATAAAAGATTTGTAGGACTTTATCATCTAAAGGGTGTTTTTTTTCCTGTTTGGACTTTACACAGTACATCCTTTATAATAATAGTAAAAATTTTGAAAAGCTTTTATCTCTTTTTGTCAATATTGATAGATTTTCAAACAAAGCTAGCTGTTCTGTGATTGTAGCTATCCAGGAATCAAGTTTGTATTGTTTTAACATATGCATAGGCAGATACCTTGAAGTCAAACACTTAAGAAAATAAACATAGCAGGAGCGTGTATTCTATCTTTCAGTCAATTATGTGATTGTGAAGATATGGTCTGCTAGAGAAAAATCCTTTGGGAAACTCAGCCTGTTACCATCTCATTTTTCAACAAGGAAACCCTTGGTATATGTATAAAACATTCTCATAAAGTTTTGATAGACATGAAAAAGGCATAAAATCTGTAGTCACTGATGTCATCTCAGATGCCTTTTTTAAAGATAACAATATCATCCAGGAAAATTTTTTTCCTATTTTCCATTATTGTTATATTTTCTCTTCCTTCTTTGACATATCTTGAAATCAGTGCCTTCAAAACTGTGTTCCCTTCAGCATAGATTTCATTTGCCTGTAACTGGTCTAGTCCCATTTACTCTTCCCAATTTTATTTTAAATTCTCCCTGTACTTTCTCATATAGCAAACATGATGGGTAATGTCCTTAGTTCTACTGCCACTGACAATGAGAATATATTGCTAGAAAAATGCTGGTAAATTTGTTGTAGTTTGAGTTTTATTTGGCAGTTTCATGTAAAAATTCTCTTGGTATGATTTGGCTTACTTGGGTCACATGCTCAATTTTCTCCTACCTTGTTTTTCCTCCACTGTTTTTTGTTGTTTTGAAAGATGCTGCTGCTTATTATGATCCGCCCACCCCGTGTTTTACAAATGATCTTGTACTTTAAACCAGTGTTGTCTTTATGTTCCATCTCTCAGCAAAACTGGATGATTGCAGCTCCCTGGAGTCATTTCTTGGACCTTCTTCTTGGATCAAGAGTTTTCCATAAGTTAAACTTTATCTAAAAGAGGCTGATACTAAAAACCAATGTTTTTACCTTGGCCCATTTCTAATTTCTCAGCATCATCAGAATATTTTAATAGGTGGAATTGGCACTGTAATATTTGTATAAAGTGTCTTCTCATTTTTATCTTTTCTGCTAATTTGATTTTTACTTTGACCTTTGCTTTAACCAGTTAATGGGCTGAATGCACATATCAGTAAAACAATACAATACAATAAACATTATTTAAGTGCCTACATGTGCCCAGAATTGTGCTAAGTGCTAGGGATACAATTAATAAAAAGAAAGATAGTCCCTGCCCTCAACAAGCTTATAATCTAAAGAGAGAAACAACTCACAAAAGATTGGAAGGAAAGCAAAGGGGAGGAAAAAGACACTAGAGAGTATTCAGAGCAGGGGTATCTTGCTTCATGGAGTAGAGTTGAAACCAGGAAGGACAGTAGGTGCAAAGTAGAGTGATTTGAGTGTGGTTTCTGTCTCTATAAAGGAAGGCATTGGGAGGAATTTGGCACACTCCAAACAGAGGGGAAAGGAGACAGTAATCTATAATCAACAGTCATTTCCTGTCCATCAAGATAGATCTGACTTCATTTTTTGTGATATTTTTCAGTATTTCATATGTCCAACACCTTCTGATTCGGACTTTGTGTACCCTCTCCTTGAACAAAGCATTAGTATTCAAGAGGTCATGAGGTTTCTGAGTAGCCATAAATCTTTGATCTCTTTCATTTGTTATTTCTGAACCATATTTTTCGTATAGTTTTGAATTTTCCTCTGTATATACCTTTCCACTGAAGTTTGTATTTACTAAGTTATATGTCAACTGCATAATTTATTTTTTTACTTCACCATCTGCAACAGGGGGTTTGACCAGAAGGACTTTATGGTCCCATCTAATTCTTAATCAATGTTACTATGTCAATGTATTAGCTGAAATTATCTTCTTGGTAGTCTTTTTGCTTCTGTTCATAAGAAATATAAGAGAAAATGACACAGCATCCCATGAAAATTTACTCTTGATACATTTAAGGCATAATGAAACCAACTTTCTCTTCAAAGAAAATCAGCATACCATCCTTATATTAAAACTCGATTTCTTTGTGTCATCTGATTTCAATTACAGTAAGAATGTCAATACTGAAGGGCTTCAGTTCCTTCAGGAATATTTGTTATTATGTCCCCTGCTAGAATGTAAGCTCCTTGAGGGTAAGGACTGTTTCATTTGTCTATGTTGCCCTGATAGCTAGCACAATGGCTAACATATAGCAGGTACCTAATAAATGCTTGTTGCTTGATTAATTACACAATGATCACATTTTTCATCAAGGAAACCCTTGGTATATACATAAAACATTCTCATAAAGATTTGATAGACATGAATACTAAGAATTTCTAGATGGGCTGAAACCCATGATCCTTAGCACTTCCTTTTTTTGCTTCTTCACTACCAGCTTCACAGGCTGAAGAATGTGTTTTCATTTTTTTTTTAATTTGTGGGTCACCATGGCTGAAGAATTCATCACTTAGTGGAATCAGTTTATTGATGATGTCCCTCTCAGTCCTTAGCTAAGCTATCGTCAAAGGCATAATCTGTCCAAGGGACCATGCTCAAAGCTTCTTCAGCTTTGCAAAAACTGTCAAAACTTACCCTACACTTTTAAGATCCCTTCAAGAACTTTACAAGACAGTGAGTCACTAGAACAGAAATCCTAAGAAAGCTAAGTCTATAATAGGATGAGGCAGTAGGAGGTTTGGGGGATAGAAGGCTGGACTTGGAGTCTGTAAGACTTGAGTTCAAATCTGGCTTTAGACACTTACTAGCTGTGTGACTCTAGACAAGTCACTTTACCTCTGTCTGCCTCAGTTTCCCCATCTATAATATGGAAATAATAATAGCATTGACCTCATAGGGTTATTGAAAGGAAAAAAATAAAGTAATATTTGTAAATCACTTTGTAAACATTAATGCTTCACATAAATGCCAGCTCTTGTTATTCACAAGAAGCTAGGTAGTGTAGTGAATAGAATACCAGGCTTGGAGTCAGGAAGACCTGAGTTCAAATCTGGCCTCAGACACTTATTAGCTGTGTGACCCTCGGCAAGTCACCTAACCCTATTTGCCTCAGTTTCCTCAGCTGTAAAATGAGCTAGAGAAGGAGATGGCAAACTAGTACAGTATCTTTGTCAAGAAAACCCCAAATGAGGTCATGAAGAGGCAGAAATGACTGAATAACACATAGTCTTTTGGGATTTACAACACGCTCTCCTTATATCAACTCAATGAGAGAAGTAGAGCAAATATTACTATTTTATAAAAGGCAGAAAAATTCAGAGAGGTTAAGTGATTTGTCCATGGTCACACAGTTAATGAGTGTCAGGGTCAGGATCTGAATTCAGGTCTTTTGACTCCAAGAGCAACATACCATGTTTATAAGGTGAGAGGTCAAAGAAGCTGAAAACAACTATACTCCAAAACAGGGCCCTGAGCAACTCAGTTCAATGCTCCTGGCCTTGAAAGGAAATAGGATCAGGTGATAGAAGAGGTTCTTTTGGGGGTCTTTGGTCCACAGAAAAGAAAAGACCTTTTTCCAGGCCTCAGGAAAAAAAAATTCCATTTCCAGACTACAGAACATAAAAGTGAAATCAAACCCAGCCTGGGTCTTCTGTCACAAATGAAGAAAAAAGCATCATAGGATCATAGGTTTGGGGCTGGAAGGGACTTTGGAGGCCATCTGGACCAACCCCTTCATTTTACAGATGAAAATGCAGAAAAGTTACTTGGCCCACGTTCTGAACTCAGTGGGGAATGAAGGAAGTGACCCGTGCTCCCTGTCCCACTCTTCTGGAAACTCCAGGCTTTTTTGTGGCTTATTCTATGGGCTGCTCCTTAGTTTTGTGTTACAGGGGAGAACTACAGGGCCTGACCTGTCAATGAGACCCCCACACAGCATCCAGTAGGCACTTACTATGTGCCAGACACCATTCGAGGTGCTGAGTACAGAAAGACCAAAAAACAAAATGGTCCCTCCTCTCCAGGACCTGACATTCTAGCCCTTTCCTGCTCTCTAGGACAATAGAATCTGCATTTTAAGAATGGGCCCGGTTCAAATCCGGCCCCAGACACTTAACACTTACTAGCCGTGTGACCTTGGGCAAGTCACTTAACCCCAATTGCCCTCCAAAAAAAAAAGAATGGGCCCAGGTCAGTCTCATGTTCACTCCTTCATGTCTCTCTGACTCCTCTCCTGCTTCTCCACCATCCTCCAGGAAGCATCTCTTCTCTGTCTGCTTCCCCTTCCCCTCCTTTTAAGCTTCTTTTTGTGCATGGTCTCCCCCATCAAAATGCCAACTCTTTTTGTTCCGTTTATTTTCCCAGAGAACTGTGCTTGGCACATAGGAAGTGCTTAAACGTTTGACTTCACTTGAAAAGGGCCTAAAGCTGGGCCTTTTGGCCCTTTATGACATGTCTGTTCTTCTCCAGGCCCAGAATCCCTAGCCCATGGCCTACATGTACATGGTGCTCTAGGGTTTCCAACACAGTTCTCTTTGTAGCCCTGTGAGGTGCCTCTAAGCACTGTATATGGGGGAGGATAGGGAAAGCATTTGCCAGAGAGAGTTTTCTGTGACCATAGCAACAGAGCACTTACTATGGGTCATCTCAAGGGGGAAAGAAATAGCTTTGTTACACAGAACTCTCTATAACTCCTCAGATTTTACCTGTCACCATTTAAAAAAGAAGGGAAGAAAGTGAACTAAGTGTGAAGTTAGTCTATTGAAGAGAGAAAAGTTAGCGATCATGTTGGCAAGGAATGAATGTATGATTATATATTGATTTTTCCTCCTGTTTTTAACAAATATGATTCTTTATGGTGTTCCCCTACTCTTCTTCTCTCCCTTAGGTCTCTAAATGTAGTCAAAGAAGCAGTATGGTAGAGGGGAAGGTTTTGAACTTGGAGTCTACATTTGCTAGCTTTGTGACATTGGGTAAGTCATTAAAACTCTCAGATTCATTTTCACCATCTTTGGAGAAGAACTAATAAATACCTGGTCCTAACTATATCACATGCTTTTACAAAGGTCAAATATGATTTTTAAAAAAAACTATAGAAGTGCTTCAAAAATTGGACATCTATATGGTATGGTAGACAGACTACTGAGTTTGGAATCAGGGTGATCTAGATTCAAATACTGCCTCAAACACTTACTGTGTGACTTGATTCAGTTACTTAATCTCTCTATAGGGGTGGCTAGGTGGAGCAATGAATAGAGTACCGGCCCTGGAGTCAGGAGGACCTGAGCTCAAATTCAGCCTCTTAGTTAGACACTTAACACAAAAACTAGCCATGTGACCTTGGGCGAGTCACTTAACCCCAAATGCCCTACCTTCTCCCTCCAAAAGAGCAAAAAAAAATCTTCTCAGTTTCCTTATCTGTAAAATGAGGATAATAATAGCATCTGCTTTACAGTACTGTTGTGAGAATCAAATGAGATAATATACATGTAGTACTCTGAAAACCTTCGTTGTTGGTCTTATTCAGTTGTTTCAGTCCTGTCTGACCCTTCATGACCCTATTTGGGGTTTTCTTGTCAAAGATATTGGAAGAGTTTGCCATTTCCTTCTCCTGATCACTTTACAGTTGAGGAAACTGAAGCAAACAGGGTCAAGTGACTTGCCCAGGGTCACACAGCTAGGAAGTGTTTGAAGACGCTAAGTCTTCCTGATTCTAAGCCCAGTACTCTGATCCACTAGTTGAAAACCTTAGGGAGTTCAAGAAATGTTAGTTATTACTGTTATTAGTTCTCAAGAATAGGAACTGAGGGACAGAGGAGGCAAGGACAGACCCTGTATGTAGGGGAAATGATAAAGATTCACTGAGCTAAGGCAATACAAGACATCCTTCTATTTCACAAGTTTAAATAATTAGAAGACCATGGTTGTTTTAATTTAACATTTTTTCTTAAAATGAGAGTAGGTCAAAGGTAAGCTTGAGGGAGGGGTTTCACTAAAGAGATGACTCTCCCTTATCACCTTCTGTTCTGCTGGTGTAGAGAGTTTCATTTCCCTCTCATTTCAACCGTTCAGGGATCTGAAATTTCATTGCTTGGGGAATTTCTTCCACTGATAGAGATTGCCATCTCTCTCAACTTTGTAGACATGAGAACTCCTTTGGCCCTAAACTTCATCTCCCTGAAGCCAATATGGTAGGGAGCCTGCCCTAACTCAGCTCAGCCCGGTCATAGACAAAATACATATAGTTCATCAGTCGTTTCATATCCAAAGCCTTTCCAGAGCCTATAAGAGGCCAGGTGCTTAAGACACTGCCCTAAAGAAGCCAGCTTCACTCCCACCACCATCATAAGCTAGTAGAGTGGGACATTAGTGGAGGAGTATTAAGTATGGATTTTCCCCAGGTGGTGCTCAGAAACTATTGCCAAATCTTTGTTCAGCCACCACAAGTACCTTTCAATTCCCTTCTCTTCATACTGCAAAGAAACTCAAAGTTTCTTTAGCTATAGCTTCTAACAACATTATTTCCACAAGGCAGCAAAGTTGTACATCTGTGATATTATTAAAATTAAAACACATAACTACCCCCCTGCTCCTACCAAGTGCGTATATAACAACTAATGCAGAAAGCAAGGAGGAAAGAATTTAGGTGAGGAATTGGTGTGGCCTGACTTTGCTGTCATTCAGTAGAGTCTGCACATACTAAGGCTTTACTCAGGACTTTCTAAGGAGCCAAAAATAACACAAGTATAGGCTATAAGTTTCTTGAAGACAGGAACTATTTTGTTTTTGTTTCTGAATCCCCAGTAATCAATCAAAGTCAGTAAAGTCATGTATTCATTTCCCACCTGGTTCCTGGACTTCTGGATTTCTAGAATCTTATCCTTCTACAAGATGATATCAACTATGAAACTCACACCTATTGGGGATTAATAAATGTTTGTTATATTGAATTTGGGAGAGTCATGGGTTTTTTCATAGAATTTTAGTCACTTTAAACTGCCACCTAGTCCAACCCATACCCCCCAAAAAATAGAACATACCCAACATATGGTCATTTAGACTTTGCATGAAGACCTCCAATGAAAGTGAACCCACCACTTCCTATAACAGCCCATTTCACTTTGGGGAAGTTTTCCTTGAAGCAAATCTAAATTTGCCTCTTTATAACTTTCAGTCACTGCTTCTAGATCTTTCTTCTTCCACTTTCTGGTTCCTCAAATACATTAATATGACTAGCAGGGCTCACTGAGGCTTCTTTTCTATAGGCTGAAGATCCCCAGTTTCTCTAACTTCAGGATTTTCACCATCCTTGTTTATCTCCTCTGAACATTCACCAGTTTATCAAATGACCTTCCTAAAATGTTGCCCCTAGACCTGAACACAGTCCTCTGGAGTGGTCTGACCAGGGCAGAAGAGAGAATGGAAAATAAGCTCATTATTCCCAGATGGCATGCTTCTCAATGCAACCTAAGAACTTGTTCATAGTGTTGTCATGTGATCCTGTTGACTCATATTAAGCTTACTGTCCACTAAAACCCCCAGGTCTTTTTCAGATGAACTGCTGTCCAACCATGAGTCCCCCATCTTGTATTTATAAAGTTAGGAATAAAAAAAATTTAAACCACTTACCTTCTATTAGTGAATAAGAACAGCTCTCCAAGGCCAAGGTCAGGAAGTAAATTTCAGCTGCCTCCCCAGAAAGTGCTACTGCCAGCAACACACAAAGCCCAGCCTCAGGAAAGGGAGGGAGGGGTTGGGGGGAGAGGAGGGAGGTGAGTAAGCCACTTTAAATTTTTTGCTTTTAAAGCCTGTTATGTTGTTCTCCTGGAATTGCTTTGTTCTACCCCTTTTAGAGAGCAGATTCTGAACAGAGCTCTATGACTGATAGCAGGGTGAGTAGTAAAAAGCCAGGCTGTGGGCAGGTGGTTGCTAAGAAACAAATGTATTTAAATTGGGGAGGAAGGGGCCACTTTACTCCTCTAGCATCACAGGGGGCAAGGAACAACATGTTCCCTACCCCAGAGTGGGCTTTAAAGTTTCCTTTTAAAAATCAGTTCACCTCATTGTCAAGGTCATCTTACACGCAGGTCAACATTTAATGTAATTTGAGGGGCTGGCCATTGACTAAGCACCTCATGCATGCACAGGACTGTGCTGAGGCTCGATGGGGGGCACAAAGATAAGTAAGAATTACTTACCCTCTACCCTTCTAGAACTCTCAATCCGGCAGTTAATTATCCATCTTAGAGAAGGAATACCAGGCCCTGGACACCCATTAGCACTAAGAAAGGATGCCAAGGGACTGACAAACAGCATACTGGAATGAACCTGAATTGGTCAAGCTGATGTGTCAGAGGCAGAAAACAGCAGAAGGATGTTCAGGAGAGCTCAGAGAAGAAGTCAAAGTCTATAGTAACTAAGAGTCCACAGAGTGAGAGCCCTAGAAATCAAGGTCATAAGACCAACATTCCTTATCAGTTGTATCTTCAAGGGTCTTTTGCAGAGGCAATTTGAGGTCACTGGCATAATTACTTGATTATAGGGCACTGGTCCTTGACCTCAAGAGCCAATATGGTAGAATGGAAAAAGAGCAGGGTTCGAGGTCAAGAGAAATAAAGGGTCTCAATAATATCTCTGACACTGGCCCTGTAGATACAAATGACTTAGCCCCACTGGGCCTCAGGTTATCTTTTAAGTAAGAAACATAATGTCTATAGTACCTATCTCACAGAATTCTTTTGATGCTTCAGTGAAACAATGCATATGTAAAGCACTGTGTAAATCTTAAAGTACCATGTCAATGTTAGAAAATAATATCATTGACCATAGACTACTTGTGACCTTTCAGGACCACAGTGTTTATCCACTATAACCAAAAAAAAAAAAAAAAAAGACAGAAAGGAGGGGCGGGGTTTGGGGGGAAGGAAAGGATCTTGATGGGAGATCAAGGTCAGGACCCTGGAGAGCTCTAAGTGGTGACTGAATGAAATCTGTCAGGTCTAGTAGGCTGAGTGTTTTACAATACTATTCCCAAATTATTGCTTCCCTCCCCTGTAAGTGGGACCCCAAAAGGGCTAGGGTTTCATGGGCTCACCAAAATGATCTGGGGTCCAGGAATCACAATATTTCATAGGATTTTAGATCAGTGGGTTAGGGTTGAGGGCTCTAGAGATCATCTAGTCTCAGCGTTATTAACCTGAGGTCCATGGACACCCACAGATCTGTGGGTAAATTTCAGGAAATCCATGAATTTAGACAAGAAAAATATTACATTTATATTTTTACTCATCTCTAACTGAAATTCAATATTCTCTTTGATTATTTAAATATTTTGAGAAGGGTGTCTATTGTCTGCACCCAGACAGTGGTCCATGACACAAAAGAGTTAAAAAAAATTCTAATCTAGTCATAGAACTACAGGATTTAGAGTTGTAAGTGACCTTAAAGTGCATATAGTTAAATCTCATTTTACAGATAAAAAAAATTGAGGTCCAGGAAGAATTGCTTTGTTCAAACTTCATACCACAAATTAGTAGCAAAAATGAGGACTAGAACCTGGGTTTTCTGGGATGGATTAGATTGCTAGGGAGCCTCCTTCCAACTCTGAAACTGAGTGACCTCCTTTCCTTTACTATAGATGAGATGACAAACATGCCCAAGAAAATTAGTCCACCAGCAGGAACAGAATAGAGCCCTCTATGCGAATTATGCTGTGAATGACTCCCTCGTCTTGGGTTTCTTGATTTCAGGTTTTGTCTGTTCTTACTCTCTGGATCTTGCTTACCAGACACCCTAACCAGTTGCCCCCTAATCCTTCTGTGACCATATCATCCATGACTGGATTCAGTTCCTGTTTTTCTCCTGATATCCCTTATCAAATACCCAGATTGTCCTTCAGTTGAGGTCAGATTTCTAACTAAGGCAGGGCTCCCAGGAAGACCTCAGCCCAACTTGATAAGCAGTACAGCTTTGAGCTCACACTGGCCCCCAACACATACTTGCTTTTTTGACACCTCCTCATCATGTACAAATTACAATGTATAAATAAAACTCAAAATGGTTGATCAATAGAGTTCCCCAATAGTTTGATGAACTTATAGGACAGTGAATTGCTGCTTGGCATTTGATGAGTTTTTTACAGAAAACATATTTTCTTGGGGATTTTTGATTGTATGTGTGTGTGTGTGTACATGTATATATGTCCATGTATCTGTGTGTGTATGTGTATGGCATAGATAGACCCAATAAAACCAAGCTGAGAGGACAAAAGATATATCCTAATTAAGTTGCAATGACGATATGGTTTTAGCTGGGGTTCAGTGCATCCTTGAGAAGGACAGCTCCCAATAAGAACTGAATGGCTTAGGCCCTTAGAAGGACAGTTTCTTATTCTGAGAAGTAACCATCCCTTTTGACTAACCTATAAAAGGAGTCTTCTTCAAGAAGAGTCTTTATGCTTTTTTCTCTTTCCTCCTTTCAGAGAGATCTTGAGTGCTGCAGGTTGGAGGAGGGGGCATTGAAGAGATCTTCAATCTGCTCCATTGAAGGGAATTAATATATTTATCAAGTCTATTGGCATATAGTGTATTGGGTTCTACCACTTACTTGAGTAAGTCATTTGTCCTTCTTGGGGTTCAGTTTCCCCAACTTTAAAAAGAAGAAATAAGACCAGAGATGGCCTTAGAGTTCTCTTCCACTTCTAAATCTGTGATACCATGGTCTGTGATCAATATCATGATATTCCCTTTTTTTTTTGGAAAAAGAGAGAGTAATATAAGATCAAACCATTGGGTAACCCACTATTAAATGGACTGGAAATGCAGTCTTGCTCCCTCAGAAATCATCCATGGTTCTCAAAAGGAAAAACTGATCCCACCAATCTCCTTTAAATATTGGCTGTGCTACAGCTCTGCCATTTAGACTCAACAGAAAATCAGTTTCAAGTGGAGACTTGACTCACTTTCTGATGGGCCTCTTGACTGCTGCCCCTTGAGAGCTAGAGCCTACAGTGTGATGCAAGCTTCTACCCAAGAGAGGGAAGGAAACACATAGTTGAGAAAGGTTTAATTCCCAAATAAAGACTGTAACAATCCAGAAAAGCCTTGAACACACAGAGACTCTTCTCCCCAAACACACTTTATTCAGAGGATTGCTTCAAAATAAGTCTCTCTCTCTCTCTCTCTCTCTCTCCCTCCCTCCCTCTCTCTCCCTCCCTCCCTCTCCCTCTTCCTCTCTCTCTCTACTTCTGTCTTTATCTCTGTATTTCCCTCTGTCTCTGTGTGTGTGTGTGTGTGTGTCTCTCTCTCACACACACACACACAGAGGCACTTTTCTCAAGGCATGTACAGTTCCAAAATGGAATTCTTGCAGTCTTCAAGCGGCAACAAAACAGTCTAGAAATTAATCCCTGACTTAAAAGAAAAAGCAAAACCAGCCAGAAGAGTCTTAGCAGAGCTTAGGAGTTAAAAATCAACCAATCAGTGAATAAACAGTGATGAAGTGCCAGCTGAAGGCCAGACTCTATATTGGAACTGAGAATATACAAAAAAAGCCAGCAAGCTCTGGTCCCTTGCCCCTGGCCCCTGGGAATTTGAGGCAACAAGACCTATTTTTTTTTTTAAAAAGCTCACTAGCAATGCAAGGCTGCATACATGCTAAGTATCAGATGATTGAAAACACAGGATAACTTTGAGATCCTAGAAGGGTTAAGATGGCCATAAAGAAGTGGAGTTTGGTTAAGACCTTGAAGGACAGAAGTAATTTCAATTCAGTGAAAAGGGGCTGGGTAGGGAGCAAAATTCTGGTAGGACAGTAAAGCAGCCAAATGGATTGTGTCTATCGCTGCTTGAGAGGAAATGGAATCCAATGCCAAGGTGCCCTGTGTAGATACTCTGCATTCTCTCTAGTTCAAATTTTGCTCAAGTGAAGAGCATTTTGATATCAGTTCTTTATCAGATTCCTCTTTTAAGTTGTTTTGGTCCAGAATGCTAACTAGGGAGTTTAGAGCTTTGCAACTGGACACCACCTTGAAAGAAGAGACAAGCTGCTTTTCTCTCTAGCTGCTGCACTCATGCCCTGGACCAGGGTCCTCCCACAGTGTATGATGTAACTATTGCCAGCCTTCACATCCAGGGTCTCATCATGGTGGCACCCCACAGCAGTACCTTCCTCTGTACAACTCACTACTTCCTTCTCCTCCAACACAGCAAATTACTTTTCCTGGCAGTCATTTTTTCAGTTGTCTCACTCTTTGTGACCTATCCGAAGTTTTCTTGACAAAGATACTGCAGTGGTTTGCCATTTCCTTCTTCAGCTTCTTTTACAGATAAGGAAACTGAGACAAACAGGGTTAAGTGATTTGCCCAGGGTCATACAGCTATTAAGTGTCTTCCTGACCCCAGCACCACCTGGCTGCCACTTTTTCTATAGTAGGCACTTGCTTTCCCATTCATTCAAAGAAGCTACATGATTTGCCCATGGTCAAACAGCTTATTTCAAAGACAGGATTAAAACCCTGGTCTCTCAACTCTGGGTCCTGCTCCCTTTCTAGGCCCAGTTCTAGCAAGATAAAGGTAAGAGAATCAGATCTTACAATCTTTATGACCTCCAGTTCTGAGGGTCACATAAAAAGGTCAGTTTGGGTATTCCCACTCTTTTCACCCCAGAGAATGAAGTGGCCTTTGCTAGGACTGAATCTCAGTTCCCTGGGGGACTGTTCCCTTCTGGTATAAACTCACCTGCAGCTCACACTTGTTACTCATTCCTCCTTCATTCCTTACTTCTTTTGTTCATGTTGGTCCCTCCATCTACAATGCCCTCCTTCCTCCTTTCCAAATCCTATTCATTCTTCATGACTTACGTTGGTCTTCATGTCTTCCCTGAAATCTCATCTGATGATTCCAGTCCACAGACCCACTCTTTCCCTGGACTCCTTTTTGCAATTACCATGAGTCCATGAAATATATGAGAATAAGCTAAAGTGTATAGTACACTATCCATATTTCTGTGTACTACATTGTACCCTACTTGAGAACAGGGGCCATATTTTGGATGTCTCCATTTCCCCACACATAACCAGGGCACAATGGTACTAACTGGTTGCCATCTAATTGCGCAAGCCTAATCTTAACTCCGGCAATGGCCCTCCAAGAAAGGTAATGTTAAAAAATATATATATGATCAAGAGGGACATGGTCCAAAAAAATGAATTGCATTGGGTGTGTTTATTCATAATCACCGACCAAGAAGACGTGCTGGGCACCACACCCAAGGAAGTTAGATAGATATGATGCCTGCTCCTAGACCTAACAACTCAGCAAGTGATCTACATTCCCTAGGGAAATGAGAATCCCACAGCGGAAATTCATCCCCTCTGGCCCTAATATTTCCCTGAAGACCCTTATGAATAGCTCTGCACACTGGATATACAGTTGTCTGTAGGGAGTGGACAGAGAAGAAAGGGAGAAACCCAGGATATATTTACTACCCCCAAGCAATAAGAATACTGACCTCTCTTAGGACTGGCACATAAAAGTCAGAGAACTAAGGGTTTCAGACACACAGAGAGCACTTTTTGAGGGTGTTAACTAATCTCAATTGAGCTTTTATTCATGCCTCTCCAAATGCATCCAAGCCACATGCTGGAGCAGAAAGCTGAAAGGGGCAGAGGACCAGCTTGGTCATGGGGTTGAGTCAGTGTTGAGATCCAACCTGTTCTCTAGCTCCCCTCCAATGTGTGCCCTCCACCC
Source organism: Petaurus breviceps papuanus (assembly GCF_028583685.1). Classification (NCBI taxonomy): domain Eukaryota; kingdom Metazoa; phylum Chordata; class Mammalia; order Diprotodontia; family Petauridae; genus Petaurus; species Petaurus breviceps. The sequence goes on from NW_027185761.1 coordinate 24,876,908, forward strand.
CACTGAGCAGAAAATGCCTCTGCACCAAACGGCAGCACATACCCATTAGATGGAATCTCAGAAAAGAGACGAGAAGCAGAGCTTAGCACAGCAGGGGGATTGGAGGCTGGCTGCCTACATAAACAGCTCCATCAGAACACAGAACAAAAAGATGTTCATACCTGGAAGTTACCTTCCAGTCATTTATGGGAGCCTCTTATTGTAAAAGATGAGAACCAGAGAGGAAAAGTGAAAAAACTACACAGTCACCTCAGAGACATCATATGGCAGCAGGACAGAGTGCTGGACAGAGACCACATTCAAATCTCACCCCCAAATGCTTACTAGCTGTGTAACCATGAACAAACCATGGGCCTCCCAGAGCCTCCTTTACGTCATCTGCAAAATGAGGATAATGTTTGCACTCCCTAACTTGGAGCATACTTAAGATGAAACCAGTCTGTAAACTAAAAACTGAACTGCTTTTTTTTCTCTCATTTTTATTCCTTCCTATCCTTCTGTGTAGGGAAGGGAAAAGGTATATATATGGAAATGAAAAGGATATAAGAACAAAACATCAGTAAGAATTTTAAATAAAAACTTTAGAATGCAAGAGAAATATGCAATCAAGCAATTGTTCAATCATTTTTAACTTTTTGTGACCCCATTTGGGGTTTTCCTAGCAAAGATACTAGAGTGGTTTACCACTTCCTTCTCCAGCTCATTTTACAGATGAGGAAACTGAGGCAAACAGGGCTAAGTGACTTGCCCAGGGACACCCAGCTAGTAAGTATCTAAGACTGGATTTGAACTCAGGAAGATGAGTCTTCTGGATTCCAAGCCCAGTGCTCTATCCACTGTGCCACCAGGAGCCCATCAATCAATTAGTAGTCATTTATTAGGTGTCTATTATTTCCTAAGGGATAGATATAAAGACAAAAATAAAACAGAACCTGCCCTCTAGAAGCTTACCTTCTATCACAGGAAACAACAGGAACCCATATAAATAGATACAAAATACAAAGTAAAGGCAAGGAGGAGTGGAGCTCTGAAGGAGGCCAGAGAACCTTGGAGGCAGAGAGTACATTGTAGAGTGGAGGAGCAACCTCAGGGACAAACAGAGTGAGGTGTTGGAAGGAACAGTCTGCTAGGACTCAGGGTCTGTCCAGCCTTGGCATATTATTATACATATCACCTTGGAAAAGTCACTTTCCTTCTCTGGAACTCATATTTTCTTCCTCTATACAATGAGTCTTCAAGAAATTACTCTAAGTCAACTTCCAGGTATGACACTCTATAATTCTCAACCCTTTACCAAGTACTTACTAAGGACCTCAATTAAAGACAAAGAAATCCTTCACCCACCCTCAGATTTAATTAGTCAAAAGAAAAAATAATGAAATTAATGTCATACAAAACAGGAAAATGATCAATGCTGGAGAGGATGTGGAAAAATTGGAACATTAATGCATTGTTGGTGGAGTTGTAAACTGATTAAACCATTCTGGAGAGCAATCTGGAACCATGCCCAAAGGCCTATAAATAAGTGCAGACCCTTTGACCAGCAATACCACTTCTGTATCCCAAAGAGATCATAGAAATGGGAAAAGGACCCATATGTACAAAGATATTTATAGCAGCTCTTTTTGTGATGGCAAAGAATTGGAAATCAAGGGGATGCCCATCAATTGGGGAATGGCTAAACAACTTATGGCATATGAATGGAATGGAATACTATTGTGTTATAAGAAATGAGGAACAGAGAGACTTGGTAATAACCTGGAAAGACTTAAATAAACTAATGTTGAGTGAGAAAAGCAGAACCAGGAGAATTTTGTGTACAATTACAGATACATCGTATGTGTGATGACTAACTTTGATAGGCTGGGCTCCTATCAGCAATACAAGGTTATAAGACAACTCCAAGATTCATGATGGAAAGAGATATGCACATCTAGTGAAAGAACTGTGGAGTCTGAATGCAGATTGAAGCAAACCACTTGTTCTCTTTTTTTTTTGCTTTGTTCTGTTTCTTCTTTCTCATTATTCACTCCATTGGTTATAATCCTTCTTTACAACCTGACTAATGTTTAATGTGAAGGTGTTTGGAGATCCCATATTTGACCGCATGCCACCAAGGGAGAGAGAGGGGGAGAAAATTTGAAACTCAATAGATTGTGGAACTGAATGCTGTAAACTAAAAGTAAATAAATAAATTTAAATTTGAAAAAAAAAGATATTAATGTCATATTCACCTTCTTAGCTGGGAATTTTCCACTAACAATGGATACTATCCAGACTTTCAAAGGATAATTTGGGACATTAGCCAGTTGGTGAACATTCTCTGTGACAGAGAGATCACCGGTTGCCTATCTATGCCATTTACTAACAGACACCACAAGAAAAGACACAATGAAAGAGGTTGACCTCAAACAGCTCAGCAGAGCCAAGTACCAAGTACCCCTGTCCCCATCAACCACATGCCCCTGAGTCGGTGTGTGCAGACGTGATACCAGGGTACCAACAGAGGCCAAACAGCTGGGTATTTCATTAAAATGGAATCACAGCTCACACAGAAATGAGCAAGTACACACAAAAGCCCTATTCATGGTTTAAAGCAGTTTCCTCTTACAAGCATCTGCAACAGATTTACCCCCATGCCTCTAATTTCAGAAACCAAACTTCACTCCTTTATCATTCAGATCTCTATTTGCCCCAGCACTGCCCTGACTTGTTGACCACTGCCCACTCCAAGGTGAACCCCAGGGAAAAAATTACCAGGATGATCCAAGAAGCTTAGGGTAACTCAGGAGAAGTAGCCAGAGTTTTCACCATTTTCCAGAAGAAAACTTTCCTAAAGAGGAAAGGAAGCATGGCAATTGAGAGAGTGTTAGTCTCCAAATTGGGAAGACCTTGGATCAAGTCCCACCTCTGCCACATACTGACTGTTTGACCAAGGACAAGTCACTTAACCTCTTAGTATCCTGGGCAACTCTCTAAGGCTATAACTTACAAAGGAAGTGTTGCTGTACATAAGTAGAGGGAGTTTCCCTCACTATGAGTTCTCTATACCTATAAAATCACAGGTCTGATCTCCCTCCCCCTACCTACACACACACAAAAGGAAAATGAACTGATGGGGAGAGGTAAGTGAAGACAGTGATCCCCAAGGTGCCCCTGCACTTCCTGCTCTCACATGTTGGGCACAGGTCTCTCAGCCTCAATCTTTAGCAATACCCCGCCTGACCAAGAGCTTCTGACTAAACACTAACAGTGAAAGTCACAGACAGAGGATGAATTTGGAGACCAATGTACACCTGTCCCAAAGGGATTCTTCCCCCACGTTCCACACACACACACACACACACACACCATTGGCAGTAAAGACTGGGGAAGTTGCAAGATGAGATCATCTTCTGTTTTCCTCCCTTTTTTCTTCCCCCTTTGCTTGCAGGAAGGTGCCTCATAAATATTTGTTGACTAAGATGAATGATGAATGGGTTGTGAATCCTTCATGCCCATTAGGAGACACAGATTGAGTGCTTACAAGCCAATCAATGCTTGAGGTCAGGTGTGACCTGGGGCTTTTCAGGCTGGCTGCTTTTAAAGGGAACAAGGAACCTTGAAATAGATATAGTTATTATTATCATGAGTTCAAGGAAAAGGAACTCCAGGGGAGGGTGTGGAGGGCACTTCAATAATTGCCTCCAGCAAAGGGCTCTCCTGATTTCCCCTTCCTAGAACAAGGTCCAGACCTCATGCCATGCTCTACCCACCCTGATCCAACATCACCAGCCTACCCATTCCTGAAGCCCCACGGTAAGCAATAGGAATTAAACGTTTTTCTTTTCCCTAACCTATACTCCCAGCCTCCAAACTTGGGCTGCCCTTCTGCTATCCATTCTGGATGCAATTAATTAATATGACATTAATGAGACTACAGGTGGCTAAATATGCAGAAAATGGACCTTGCCAACCAGGCCTCCTTAGTCTGATGGTTACCTATGGTAACTGGCACCCAGGAGTGCCCCCCTTCTGGTTTCCTGAGAAATGGGGAAACAGACATCATAGCAGTTCAGATCTAGAAGGTACTTTCAGGGTATTCTTCAATTTAAAGCATGTGTTTGTTCTAAGGATTGGTCACTGATCTATTTCTAATATATTACCCAGGTATTTGTTTATTTTCAAACAAAGACTTATCAAAGTGATTATATGTTTATCTAAGCAGAAAAAGGGTTGCTCAGTATTGCGGGGGGCTGCAAGCAACCCAAGTATCCACCAAAGTTAAGGTCCCTGATTTTGCCCAACTATATCATTTCATAAAGAAGAAAATTGAAGGCCAGAAAGGGGCTTGATGGGGTGGGGGTAACTTGACCAAGGCTGCACAGCAAGCTAGTGACAGAAGCTGGATTAGGACCCTGTACCAATGACTCCCAGGCTAGTGCACTGCCATACTTGGTTTGCCTTTAGCACTCCCACCTTGCCACACCATTTTGTCATATACTTTGTCTTTTGTCCCTTCCCCAATCTTACTACCACCCCCAATGGTTTCTTTCTCTGCTTTTATTTTTAAAAAATGCTCGTGGAGGCAAAAAAAAAAAACAACTTCACATATTGTCTTATTGGACATTAAAATTATATTAACTGAGGCATATCCCAGTTCAGTGGCCCCCACATTTTTCCAAGTTCCCCCTTCTTTCACTATCTACTGCCTTCCTCCACCGAAAGCTACTATTTCATTTCTCAGTGCAGCTTTTCAGTATGGGAGGTATGAGTTAACCTTCATACTTGTGCTCTGATCAGACATGTGTGTCCTTTCATGTAGATGCCCTAGCACCCTGATTGCCCCCTACAAGATCTCCATAAAGATCAGTACTTTTCACATATGTATTTATGGGAGACTGAATTCAAAGTTTATGAGTGGAATGTTACACTATTATTTCATTTAAACTGCTACTGCATTTAAACACTTTTAGCATAAACCAAATGGGTCATCTGGCTGACCAATAAACACAAACTCCATCAATGGGGGCTCATGAGTTATGGTTTAGAGAGGATTCTGGTCAACAAAATGCTTAGATCCAGATGTAACTAACTGGGGGCCCAGAATGAAGGGCTCCAAGCAAACTACATTCAGGATTTCACTTAGTTTTACTCTGCACTCTCATCCTTCTCTTCTCCTCATCTCCACCCTCTTTCTCTACTCTCTTCCTCCCTTCCTGCCACCCTCTCTGCTCTCTAAACCCACGGGTGACTCACTGCACACCCTGATTCTAACTTTAAAGTTTTAAGGCCACTGAAAAGCTAACTAATTCACTCTGAGAAGAGAAAGAGGTCAGTCTGAATGCATAGTAAGACATGGTAACAGAGCCTTTTTAAAGCAATGCAGTTTCATACTCTATAAGTATCTATAGAGTGTCATTGCTGACTATATGGGGGGGGGGGGTAGAGATGCAGAGCAGGGCTATATGTCTTAGAGAATCTCATAAGTGCTTTAAAAATAGATAAGGAACCATTTATAATTTGCACATTCATTGTTAAAATGCAAATGATGCCTCTGAAAGCCTGCTTTAAAGTAGGCTTGTTAAACTATCAATCTGCTTAGCAACTCTGTTTTTCTTTTTTATAAGTATAAGTAAAATCCTATTACCAGGGTTCTGAATAACAAAGCTATTTCCCCATCTCTGAAAATGGCCCATAGTCGCCATGTCTCATGGATTTAGATACCACAAATCCTAGATTAAAAATGGTTTCTCTGGACCTATCTGTGTAAGTCACTGCCCATAAGAAAAATACCTCATGTTTTGCTGTTTGCATTAAATAAGACAATAGGAAAGTCCAGTTGAGAGGAACTACAGACAGGTTATTTGAAATTTTGTGTTCCACCATTAAAGATCAATCTCCTTCTCTTAACCCTAGACATTTCCATCGCCTATGTTGCCTCCTGCCCCCTCAAAAAACCAAAATCTGAAATCCCCAAATGCATAAGACCCAAGAGGAAGACAAGGAGAAAAGAACTGAGAATGGACCATGTTCTTCCACCCCTACAAAATGCAAAGTCCCTTTTTATTCATCAGCCTAGGCTATATTTCCCTTCTGAATCTGCAGACCAGGAATGGGATTTTTTCCTTTTCCGTTGAAATCATCACATAATGGGACTGGTATTGCTTTACATTATGCCAAGTATCAGGAACCACCACAGTAACCCCTCTTATGCTCAGACCTGGTTTTCTTCTAACGGCAGTGCATTGGTAGAAGGGGGGGGAGGCAGAGTGTCACCTTAAAGACAGTGCTCACAGCTGCTGCCTTCCCACCCTGACAGTTCAGTTGATCTGGCTGACTTTGTACAATAATAGTGGTTTCCGAATCCTCATTGTTCTTGTCCGCTCATAGTTTATAAGTCATGGCCTCACTGAGACATTTCATTTTTTTTTTATTTCTGCACTCCTGACTACTGACCTACTTCCAACCCAAGGCCTTGCCTGGCCCCCAGACTCTAGCTTATTCCATGACTGTTGGGGTCCCAGTTTACAGTCTCATCTCTGTGTTTTGCTGCCATCAACAACAGTCCCAGTGCTGATAAAATGTGAGAGCTATGAAGCCCACTATCCCCCAAAAAAGGAAAAAAGTAGGAGATGGGCCCTTAGAAGCTAAGTTCCAGGCAAAGGACACAAGAAAAGCCCCTGGATCCAGAGTTGCGTATGCTCTCCTGATTCAATATTGTTCCCAAATTTTGGAGGTATGAAGACATTTCCTACAATCATAGACTGTTATAACTTGAGTTCATGTAGTCTAACCGCTGCATTAGGCTGTTGGGGAAAACCAAAGCTCAGAAAAAAGTACCTTGTCCAAGGTCACACAGCTAAGAAGGGGCAGAAAGAAGTTGGATTTCGCCTCCTGGGTGTTCTTTTGCTAATTCCTGCCAGACCTTTAAATAAAAAGCAGAATGACTAAGTCTCTCTTTGGGTAGCTTGTCACAGTTAGTCAGAAATGTATCTCCAGGGCCCTGCAATCCTTAATAAAAAATTCCAGGAAGTCTGACAGCTTCTGAGGAAGCAGGTGAAGCTTGAGAGAAAGAGGTGGTTCTGCCTTATGGGAAAACCCCAGGCATCAATTGCTTGAGATGTCACCAGGCAGCCCCTTGCCCTGGCAAGGCTTGTCCTCTGTAGCAGACCTCCACAGGAACCAGTGCTGGAAAGATGAAGAAAGAATCTTTCTCTTCATCTTAGCATTCCCAGGCAACATGTTCATTCTCTCTTTCATTGAGAAAAATTCCAGGAACCTACCTGCTGGCCTCCCTCTCCCAGCATCCCATGGGAGAAGATAAAACCCAGGATTCAAACCAGCCTCCCTTTTCCTCATTTTTACCATAAAATAGGCTCCTCTACATTTCAAATCCTAGGGCCTTATCTTGGGTAGTGGAAATTGTGATTACTCCTTATTAAATAATTCTTAAAATTGGCATGGGGGGGGTGTATGGGAGGGAGCGGTGACCTCTCTTGGATCATTTACAAAGTTTCATTTAGTTACTGGGGAAAATATCAATAAAACAAAAAGTAAGATAAAGAAAAGGCCTTGAAAATAGGAAGATTCGGATTCAAGTTCTGCCTCTGAAACATAGATTGGGTATTCTAAGGCAAATCATTTAATCCTTCAATGCCCCAGGCAAGTATATGTTACAAAAAAAGCTCCTATCTGCCACCTTGAAGGAAATTTCCACACAGAGTTCCCCACAGTAATGAAATCAGAGATTCAGACAATAACAAATGTAAGTCAACTATAAGCCCCTTGAGGGACCGTGTTCTTATGTGTGTGTAAAACATATATAATGTGTGTGTATGCATACATGCAAATACATATATACACACATATATTTATACACATATACCTGTGGATAGCATCTCAAATATGTTTTGCGATACGTTAGCTATAAGTGATGGGTACAATTAGCACCAAATTCAGGAGGGGAAAGGAGAAAATACAGAAGTATAAGACCCACAAGAAACTTATAAACTAGTAAAGGAGAAGATAAAGAGAATACAATAGGATCCAACTGTGTAGAAGATGGTCCCTCCTCCAGGAAGTCTTCCCTGATTTTCCCCAAATTCCCTTTTCATGTTGTCTCTGAGAACTTTGACTCTCATTTGTCCCCACCCCACTCTACCTTACATTATCCTTACATTTAGGTCTCCTCCCATTTCCTCCACCACCACCACAGGTTACAACCTGTGGCAAAGGCTGTCTTTTTTCATCTTTTTATCACAAGGACCTGACACAATGTGTGTGTTGAATTTTGCTGAATTGAATTGAATTAGCAGGAATGTAAAAAGCTACAGGGGTGGGGAACCTGGGCCAGGAGGCCACATGTGGCTCTCTAGGTCCTCAAGTGAAGCCCCTGAGGACCCAGAGGGCCAGATGTGGCCTCGAGGCTGCAGGTCCCCCACCCTTGAGGAGATCAGGTGAGGGACTGATTGTGGGCATTGTGAATCCTACTGTCATTCTTGCCCCTTTTCATTTTATCCAAAAACTGAAAGGTAAGCTTGTCCATAAACAGCAGCTGTGCTGATCTACTGGCTTGGGGCTTAGACACCTCCAATTCCACCCCATGACTTCAAGCTCCCATCTTGAGATCCCACATCCAATTTCTATCAGCCCCACAGCCCCTAGTTTCCACATCATCTCCCCCTCTCCCCTCCTCACCAGCCTGGAAAGGTTCTCTGGTGCCCTTGATCTGCTGGGGGCTTGCTATTGAGTGGGGTTGTTTTGGCTCCCCCAGAACTGAAGTCCTGCAATAGCTGCCCAGAGAACAAGCAGAAAATCCTAAGTTCATTCCAAAGGATGGACACGCCCACCAGGCTGCCAGCCAACATAGAATCCAATTAACTTAAGTATTTATGGAGTCCCCCGCTAGGTAGCATGATGCAAAAGAAACAAAGCTGGATTTGGAATCAAGACAAATTAGGTTGGAATCCTGGCACTGTCATTAGCTACCTTGTGACCTTGGGTCAGTTGTTTTCCTTCTCTGGGCCTCAGTTTCCCTATCCATAAAAGTTCAAGGGTTTGAGGGACCTCTGGTACCCTTCTAGTACTTTCACCTGGTACAGGGCTAGTATGAACACACAGTAGGTCTGCAATTGATGTTTGGGGTGGAAGAACTGCTTGGAAATGTTAGGCTCTTTGACAGTTTGTGAAAAACAAAACATTTGTCCAACCCTGGCTCAGTACCCATCCCTGCTGGGAGTACTACAGGTTCCCAGTCACAGGGCAAAACCACATCAAACTAACTCCTTCCAAGGTCTCCCCTCTGGGGTTGGAAATAACATAAACCTTCATCACACAGAATCCTATGCTAATTCAAGGCATGTATGAGCCAAGATCTAAGTGCCCATCCATAGAATTACAATAAACATGTACTCAAATCTACTGTTCAAGCTGGGAGGGTCCACAAATAAGGCAGGGACCAGACTGTCTCAGTTTTGGCTTTGTATTCCCCGATAGGGTCCCTTGCACAGAGTAGGGCCTTAAGAGATGCTCGCCAAGCTGAATTTAATTGAATTGCATCATTCTATCCAAATCCCTCATTTGACAAAGGCAGAAACTGAGACCCAGAAGGATGGTGAGGTCATTACAAGGTCACATTGCCTTAGTGATAGAACCAGGCCATTGTTCCCAAGAAATTTCCACCTCCCCCTGTCGGCAAAACCAGTTGAAACATAAGCAGCTTCGACCTCCTTTCCCCGACTCTTTTTTTTTGGGGGGGGGGGGTGGTTATACTTACCATGCAGCCCCCCCTCCCAGGTGGGTGTAGCAGTCAGCTACATCTCCACTTACCCTGCACAGCTGAGCCTATCCACATCCTTGGCTGCAGGACCGTGTGTGTCTGGCGCTCTCTCTCTCTCTCTCTCTCTCTCTCTCTCTCTCTCTCT
>NW_027185761.1:24887212-24916686 GCF_028583685.1 Petaurus breviceps papuanus
TCTCTCTCTCTCTCTCTCCTTCACTCTCTACCCCCAGCCCCACAGACAGACCGGGGGCTGGAAGGGCTGAAGGAGAAAATGCAGCCCTCCTAATTCCCTGTGAGGCTGATGGGAATCTGCCGCCGCAGCCACCTCCGCTGAGGACTGCAGCATTGGCAGGAGTGAGAGCGCAAAGGTTCTCAGCATCAATAATTCTTGCTACTACAAGTCTCTTCGGGGCTCCAAAAGAAAAAAAAAGTGTAGGATCTGTCCAAGTATGTAACACACTCAGAAATGTGCCTTCCCCGACAAAGGCCAAACCAAAGGCCATCCCTGGAAAAGGACAATGTTCTGTCCCTTGTGGGGTTGGTGTTCTGGGCCAATGAAGGTTAACCCCTTGAGGACTAACCCTTGTAGATTTCATTTACAATGCTTTGCACATAGCAAGAGCCCGATGAGTACTCTTCCATTCATTCATTGATTTTCACCGTTTTTATTGGAAACCTTCCTAAAATGAAGAACACCTCCTCTCCCTTAGTACAAAGCACATTCTGACCCAGACACTTAGTAGCTAAGCTAACCTGGGCAAGCCCCTTCACCTCTAAGGGCCCTTGCTTTCCTCCTTTGGAAAATGAGGGGTGAGAATAACATGCACTCTTCTACCCACTTCACAGGCCTGTTGGGTGAAAAGAGCTTGCTAGAACTTGGGGCGCCCTAGAAATGTGAGCTGTTATACTACAAAGCTGATTTTAGCCCATTTTGAGTAGCTGGGGGTTAGCACAATAAACACCCACCTGTACAGTGAGAACTGTCTGTCCCTTTATGGAATGTCCTCAGACTGCTCTCTTCTAGCTGGAGAGTCTTTGCTCCTGCCTTCTGGGCATCTCTATTACTCATTGTCGCTCTTCTCTCATTCCTGCCTATGGATCAGCTTTCCTTCCACTTCTTTTCTGTCTGTTTATTTTATCAGAGCTGTGATTTCACTGGGGTAGGGAGCTGCCAGTGAGGAATTCCCTCCACCAATGCTGGCCAGAATCTGTTCTACAAATAATAGTCTCTAAAAAGTTGCCAGAGCTGTGAAAATTTCAGTGATCAGTCCAGGGTCACCCAATCAGTCATGTCAGAAAACTCAGATCTTCCTGATGCTAAGACCAGCTCTCTACCCATTGAACCACACTGCCTCTTGCCTTCTGCACTTCTAATCAGGACTGTCACTTCTGTTGTAAATGGGGTCAATGACTGAATCCATAATTCTCAACTTCTGCACTAGTGAGACTCAGCTTTTATTATTGCCAACCATGGAAAGTCAAGCCTCGTACATTGCAAAGAGACTTGGAACTTAGGAGACATGGGGACCATATTCAGATCACAGTTCTACCATTCATAGCATGGACCTAGGACCATAGCCAAGCCACAGCATCTCTGTGGGTCTCAGTTTTTTTATCTTTAAAAATGGGAGAATTAAACTAGATGACCTTTAAGTGCCCTTCCCTCTCTGGATCTATGTTCCTTTGACAGAATTCATCTCTCCTGGTCTGGGAGCCAAACAAGAAAATTAGTACATGTCATTATTTTACCTTCTAAAAAGCATACTTCCATTTAATGTCCTGACTATGTGCAAAGCATAAATACAACAATACAAAGATTTTTTTAAAGACACAGACTCCACTCTCTAGGATTTCACAATCTAACTGAGAAGATTGATAGCCACACAAATAACTATGACAGATGGGAGAGTGAGTCAAGTGCATGGGGAAACCTCTTGCCAAAGCTATAAGAAATCTGAAGAGGGAGAGGTCACTTGTACCTTAAAGAACCTGGGAAAGGAGTGGTTGAGTGAAGATTTTGGGGAGAATTGGCATCTATGTTACCCTCTGGAAGAGGGAAAGAATTCAACAGACAAAAATCATGAGTAAAAGGGATAGGTAACACATTCCAGCCATGCTGAGAGCAAGAACAAAGACACAAAGATAAGAAAGTACAAGAAAGGGTAAGGGAAAGGAAAGAGAATTTATTAAGCACCTACTGCATGCTGTGCTGAGTACTTTACAAATATCATCTCCTTTGACAGGACAAAAATAACAGTATAAGAGAAAACCAAAGAAGTTGATTGAAACTAAATTATGGAAGTCTTTAAATTCCAAAATCAGAAGTTTCAATATTATCCAGGAAGCAATGAGGAGCCACATTAGGTTTTAGAGTGGAATAGTGGTATGTTCAGATCAAGGCATTAGGAAAATTACTCAGGCCACTGTGTGAAGGGTGGCATTGGTGCAAAGAGTTAGACCGAAAGGATGATTAGTTAGAAGGATATCACAGCAACTGAGGTGAACAAGGAATTTTAGAGCTAAGTCACCCAATCCATTTTACAGATGGAGAAACTGAGGCCTGAAAGAGGTGAAGTAACTTGCCCAAAGTCATAGACAGTACTATAAATAGCAGGCTGGCCAAGAGCCTTTGACTCTACTTGTCTATTTTTGTCCCTGCTCATGCTGGGAGGGTCTTTCGGTCTCTTCTCATTTGTCCTCCCAATCTGGCTCTTTCTTCCAGATGGCTGAAGGTACAAGACATCTGTTTAATAGTTAAATGGAGTGTGCTTGCATAGTGTAGAATCCAAGGCAACACTAGGCTTTAACTGAACAATGGATAGAGAAAGAGGGAAAAGAAGCAAAAAGAGAGGAAAATGAAAAGAACTGAGAGGGGAGGATGAAAGAGATCAAAACCAATGTGGGTTCATTTGACATCATTCTCCCAAACACTGATAGTTTATAGAATCCAGTCACTTTCAGATGGAGAGTTTATAATGAGAAAGTCAGCGGTAAGCATGAGGAACACAGCTTAGTCTCTGGTGAGAGGGCCTTCAGGAAGCAAGAAGGATGACCTCCTCTTACAGGCATTTCCAAAATCAATACTACCTGGGCTTGTGTCTCTTGGCCAATGTTATACTCCCTATTCACCAGCTGAGCTTCTGAAGGCAATGACTCTTCCTATTGCCCTTTCCTGACTTCAATCCATGGCTGGCCTCAGTGCACATATCTGTTTTCTTCCCCTTAGCCCACCCAAAACAGACATTTAGTGTTTGGAGCTTTTCCAAAATAATTTTATCAACTACTAAGAAAATCTCAATAAAATAAAACGTGTTAAGAATTAGTGAATTACAGGGTGTGGGAATCTTGTGATAAGATTCCAGAAGTGCCAGGACCAGTCTTAGTCTAACTAGCCCTGGGGTGGGAAGGGGAGGGCAGCTGGAGGATAGGAGAGGGCACACCTCTCCACACAGCCAGATAATACGTTGCCTTAAGAGAAAAATCTACATGTCTTTCCCTGGCTATGTCAAACAACAATTGAAAATTCAGACACTATGCCAGGATGCAAAGCCAAAACTGAATAGTCCCTGCCCTCAAGGAGTTTACATTTTATCAGGGAAATACCATGTACACATGAAAATCTTCAAATATAAATACAAAGTCAATATTTTAGGGGGCAATAGCAGCTGGAGGGAGTGAAGAAAGGTTTCATTTAAAAGGTAATCTTTGAAATGAGCTTGGAGGGAAGCTAGGGATTCTAATAGATGGTATTAAGGAGGGAGCACTCACAGGAAAAGGAACAGCCTGAGCAAAGGTATGGAGGCAGGAGATGGAACCTTATGGCAGAATTACAGCTATGCTTCAATGGGGTCTTCAATGCTTCTAGCCCCTCCCACCAATGGTTAGAGTCCCAGCTTCTAGATGTCATCATTCCTTCTATATCAGAAAAGTTCTTTGCACTAATAGTAAAAGACAAGACCATTTCATCACAGACCAGTTTCATATTAGCAGAAAAAGAAGATTTCAGACTTTAGGGCAAATTTCTAGACATATTTTTCCTTGGTGGTTTTTCCCAGGGCAATCTGCCACAGGTTTATGAAGAAGAATGAAGCATTGGCACAATTGGACTTAATCATGCCTTTTTCTCTTGGAAAAATAAGGTGAAAGGTATTGTCTTTGTGGGCTGAAAGCTCAGTTGGTTTCCAAACCACCTGAATGGATTTCCTGATTAGCAGTCTCCAAACCATAAGTCCAGAGAGAGAAAAGTTAGATCATCTTAGAATTCTAAGTATTTGTTCATATAAATCAAAACTGCCAGCTTTCTCTCAATTCTGCATTATCACCAGAATTTTCTCCACTGTCCTTGGTGTCTGCTGCTTCTACATAGCATATGATGGAGATTCAGACTGATGCACAGATCTGCATTAAAGACCTGATCTCTTTGGGCTTCATTTCCCTCATCTGTAAAATGAAGGACTTAACCCTGTTGATTTCTAAGGTTCCAAAAGCAGGCTACAAGTCCACTAAAAAGCAAAAACAAAAAACCCTAGATGGAGCTGTGTCGTGCCTCATGAGCTATCATAAGACACCTCTCAGAATGACTGCAGAGGATTATGTAACTGGATTCTGTTTGGCTCAGTCCCTTTAACCATACATCTTGCCATGCTATACATCCTCCCACTCAGGTCCCTCCAGGAGCTATACCAATATGAGCAGATAAGTTTACATGTGGGGAGACTGCAACTAAAGGGGCAAGTGCTGAAACCCACAAAATTCCAGAGAATTGACCAAGAATTGTTATTGTTCAGAATCAGCAATTCGAAGTTTCTGGATCTGATCCAAGGGCTAATGACAGAAGTAAGACCTCCTACTCCATTGGTGAATCTATGTTGGTGGAGTGGTGAAAAGAGACAGATTTGGCACCAGAGGACCTGGGTTCTAATCCAGGATTACTCCTTGTGCAGTTTTCAGCAAATTATTTAAATCTTTCTTAGCCTCAGTTTTCTCACCTATGAAATGAGAAATTTAGACAAGATAATATCTAAATCCCATTCTAGCTCCAAATCCAATTATACCTACAGATATCTGTAAAACCTTCTCACATAGTCATTTTGGTGATATTACCCTATAAATGGTTTCATTTCACAGAACATGAGATCAGCAAAGACACTGATGGATCCTAGATTTGACTTTGAAGGAAGTGAAACTTGAATACTCTTATATACAGATGTCCTTGCCTAAAAGGCCTATCTCATGAAACATGTGCATTTCAACAAGTTCAGAAAAGGGACTCCCAAACCCACAAGTGCAAACTTTTGTTTATTGACATGTCTCCCCACCCCCACACTCCCTGCAAATTTTGTAGTCTGGCCTAGGTTTTGATAACCCAGTTCATCAAAAATCAATACATTTATATAGCCATCTATGAATATGTATATATATTTTATATATACAAGTATGTATATATTCATATATGCTATATACATATATTTGTATACCACACAGGTATAAATATATATATTGTGTATATATATATATATATATATATAGTATGCATTTATGTACATAAACATATATAGACTCCCAGGGTTGTCATGAGGACCAAATGAGACAATATTTGTAAAGTGTTTTGCACTTTACAGGTAGAGAAACTAAGGCAGGTAAAGGTTAAGTAACTTGTCCAGAATTACAGAGCTGGTAAGTGTTTGAAGTTGGATTTGAACTCAGGTCTTCTTGCCTCCAGGCCCTCCAGTGTTCTATCCACTGTACCACTTAGTTGCCTTATAAATCTTTAAAAGGCAGTGTGGCATTATACAGGAGAACACTGGCCTTGGAAACAGAAGTCACAGACCTACAACATTTATTTGTGTGTGACCCTGGGCAAGTCACTTGGTCTCTGGGAGTTCTAGCTCCCTCACATGGAAAATGGAAAGTCTTGTTCTACTTCCTTTACCAACTGAGTTTTCCTGAGAAAGGCACATATGGATACCTAAAGAGTGAGAGGAACATGAGAAGTTACTATTGTTGCTGTGGTTCATAGGATCACAGCTTTAGGGTTGGAAAGGACCCTTGAGGTCACCCCTTTTCAACCCTTTCATTTTACAGAGATGGAAACAAAAAGCCTCTAAGAAATAGGCAGCAAAAACAACAGAGTCCTCTGACTCCAAATTTTCCATTGTCCCACACTGCCTACACATACCCAGAGCTATGCTGTTATTATGTTTCCAGGGCCTCTCCATCTATTTGGTGAATATCATAGAAATTCATTCAAAAGTCTTACTTCAGGCTTACTTCAAAGCTTTTAAGAGTTGCCACTTTATTTAAAGATGGCAGTTTTTTAACTATAAATCATACTCAAGGTATATCAAGATACCCTTGATTAGTCTTAAAAATTTTGTCAAAATCAGTCAACTCCTTCAAAATATTTATCACAAAATGTGTAAATGTCAACTTCTAAGTGTGTCCTTCAATACCTTGTTGCCTTTGATACAACCATGCCTAAGAGAACAGGGAGGATCTCAAAAGACCATGTCATGGATAACACCGTCACTGCCCTTTTGAAAGAATCATCAGTGCCAAATCCTTTTAGTGTTCTTTAACACTAAACACGAATACTGCAGCTTCAAGCATAACCTGGCATATGTCCTGGGGACATACACAGAAAACAAAGAAACACGTAAACACATGAGAGAAACTACCCAACAACAGATCAACAGGAAGGAAGGGGGGTTGGAAGGAAGGAAGGAAGGAAGGGAGGGAGGGAGGGAGGGAGGAAAAGAAAGGAAGGAAGGGAGGGAAAGAGAAAGAAAGATGGTAAGAGAAAAAGATAGAGATAAAATGAAGGAGAGAATGAAAGTGAGAGTAAGAAGAAGAAAAAGAAAGGTGGAGAGAGAGACAGAGAAAGAATAAATTAAAAAGAGAGGGAAGAGAGGGGGAGAGAGAGAGAGAGAGAGAGAGAGAGAGAGAGAGAGAGAGAGAGAGAGAGAGAGAGAGAGAGAGAGAGAGAGAGAGTTGTATTGGTGGTTATCTTTATATTCTATTTATTTCCAGGTATCTCCCATAGCCTCCACCAAATGAGCCCTCCCTTATAAAAAGAAAAACAATTAAGTGAAACTAGTCAACATAATGACAAAAGGTGACAGTGTATATAGAATCTGCATTCTCTATCAAGAGTAGGGATACATGTCTTCAACTCTTCTCAAGGGTCAATATAATGAAGAATAAGAGTTAACATTTCTATAGTGCTTTAAGGCTTGCAAATTGTTTAGCATATCTCATTTAATCCTCCCAACTACCTCTGAGAGAAGTGCTATTATTATTCTCATTTTACAAGTGAGGAAACTGAGACTGAGTGAGGTTAAATGTCTTGTCTAGAATTACATGGCTAAGGCAAAATCTGAACCCAGGTCTTTGGGACCCCATATCTAGTGATCTATCCACTATGCTACTTTCCTGTTCCTCTTGGTCATTACAGTTACTCAGCATTTAATTTCATTTTAGCATTCTACTCATTTACATTGCTGTAATCATTGTTCTTTTGTCTCTTCACTTCATACCAGTTCATACAAGCCTTTTCACATTGTCTCATTTTTTTTCTGTGTCATTATTTCTGCATCTGTTTTTATATAAGGGCAACATAGCGGGCAGTCTAGGAACACTATTCCAGAGGCTCTGGCTTTCACTGCTTTTTATCTAAATTGTTCAAAATCCTAATCCAAGGATCTAGAATTTCTCCCCTAGATGAAGCAAACCATTATGTATTCTCCTAATATGGTGAATATCAATTGTCTCAGCTTGACTGTAATATTGAGTCCAACTGGGTTATAATAATTCAATTCAATTTCAAAAGAATTTATTAAGCACCTACTATGTGTTGAGCTCTGTGCTAAGTGCTGGGTGTACACAGACATTTAAAAATGAAACAACTCTTTCCTTCAAGGATACTATTCTATTGTTGCAAGCAGCATGTACACAGATAGGTGCATATAAAAATGTATAATAAATCTGAAGTAATTTGAAGGGGATAACATCAACAACTGATGACAGAAAGGGTCTGGAAAAGCCACATATAGGAGGTGGCATTTGAGCCTTGAAGGGAGATAGGCGTTGATGAAAGAAAGCATTCCAGGTATGGGGAACGGTCCTTGCAAAGACATGAAGTCTGAGATTGAACACCATGTTCAAGGAATAACAAGTAGTGTGTTTGCTTGGAATATACAGATACAGGGCATGAGGAAAAGTAATATTCAACCAGTCTAAAAAGAAAGGTTGGGGCCACTGTAAAGGGCGTCAGCTACTAAACTGAGTATCTCAAGCCACCAAAGGACCTTAAAAAAGGGAGCACCATGAGCAGAAAGACAGACTGGAAGACCAATTAGAAAACTGCTGTGATAATACAGGGGAGAGGTGATGGGTGATTTTGGTGTATCAAGAAGGGTTCCGACACAAGACATGTTGCAGCGATAAAATGAACAAGACTTGGCAAAAGACTGGAAATGGGCAGTGAGGGAGAGTAAGGCATCACAGATGGCTCTAAGGATGTGAGCTAGAGACCAAAAGGTTGGAGCTTCCAGAAATACTGAAGTTAGGGAAGTGGGGAGTTGGAAGAGTAACAGTGATTTTCAGTTTGGGACATGTATTTTAGATGCCCACAGAACATCCAGATGATGGCAGAACAGCAGACAGTTGGTGATGGGAGACCAGGGCACGAGGAGTATCAGGTCTAGATGTGTAGATTTTGAAGTCATCTGCACATATATGACCAGCATATATGAAAAACAACAAAAGAACAAATATAAAATTGAATCCATGCTGCTCAAATAAAGTTACCAAGAAAAAAACAGAGAAAGAAAAATGTGCACAATATAATCTTTACACATGCATAATAGGTAAGACAAGAATGTTGTCGTTCAGTCATTTTTCAGTCATATCTGACTTTTCATGACCCCATTTGGGGTTTTCTTGGCAAAGATATTGGAGTGGTTTGCCATTTGTTTCTTCAGGTCACTTTATAGATGAGGAAACTAAAACAAAGGGGGTAAAGTGACTCACCCAGTATCATACAGCTAATAAGTGTCTGGCAACAGATTTTGAACTCAGAAAGATGAGTCTTCCTGTCTCTAAGCATGGCACTCTCTATCCACTATGACACCTAGCTACCCTAGGATAATGATACAGCAAAAGGAGACAGGAGTTGCCACCTAGGTTGGAGAACCAGGAGAGGAGTGTTCTGAAAATGCAAGGAAGAGGGAGACTCTAGAAGGAATAATCATTTGGGGGGAGGAGAGAGTCAACAGTATTAAACACTGCAAAGAGATAAAAAAGGATTGAGAAAATACCAGTGAATTTAACAAGACACCATTGGTAACTTGGAAGAAATCTATTTTTCAGTTAAATGCTAGGGTATAAGGTGCTGAGAAGAAAATAGGAAGTAAAAAATGGAGGTGATGGTTTTATACAGTTTTTTTCTAAGAGTTTAGGTACAAAAGTAAGGAGAGATATAGAGCAATAGCTTGAAGGGAGAGAAGGGTCAAGTGAGGATTCTTTAATGATGTGGAAGATCTGAACATGTTTCACAGTAGCAGGAAATGAGCCAATGGCTAAAGATTGAAAATTACAAAGAGATGGTCTAAGACAGTGAGATCCTAGGGGGAATAAAAGATATGAGACAAAAAAAACACAAGTAGAGCAGATATTCAGAACTACCTCATTCTCTAGGACTGGAGCAAAGAAGGAAAGAAGAGATGCTGTTGAGGGGGGTTGAGATCTAGAATTGGAAAGAAGACATTCATATGTCTTGGCCTCAGTTTTCCTGATAAAATATGAGGTAAAGTCTTTTGCTGTGAAGAGGGGGAAAGGGAGTCATATAGGTGGCTTGAGAGAATTTGTAACATAAGCTATGGGAGTGACAATGAGTCAATCTGAGAAGAGCAGAATTTCCATGCAGCTGTAAGACCTCAGTTGATATATGATGGTGTAAGTTTGTGATGGATCTAAGTCAACATTGTTGTCTGACTTCCTCTAGCAACATTTAGTAGTGCTTTCTCATGAGGAAAAAAGGTGGATAGTAGTGGGGATAATCAAAGGTTGGAGTTTGGGAAGAAATGAGCAGTAACAGGCCAAGGGAGCAAGGGATTCAAGTGTAGAGGACAGATTAAAGCTGAGCCAGTTAACTATGTCAGCAGGATTTCAAAAGAAGGAAAGTCAGTCCAGAGCAACAGTGATAGATTGAGAATGTGAGGGGTAGGATGTCTAGTGGTAAGGATAAAGAAAAAGTATGAGAGGAAAGAGACAGAGGGAAAGATAGAAGGATAGGAGATTTATTATCAGGTAGAGAAATTTCAGAGTTCTGAATCACAGACATATGCAATACTTGTTTGTAATGATGAGATCAAGGGTATGACCATCTCTTTGTGAAGGTAGAGATCAGATGCAGAGACTGATGAACTGGGAAGCCAGGAAGTACTAATAAGCTTTTGCTGTCTTAATTTTGTCACTAGTTTCAGAAACTTAGTAAGTAAAATCCCTCTACCAATGTGGTTAATTGACTGATCTGCCACTTGGAGAGCTGCCAAAGATACCACCATGTTGGTCCTAATATAGATGCTACCCATTTAAACAAAATTTCTTCAAAAGAGGAAAATAGAGAATATATTAAGAAATATTACACAAAATTACCAGACAAAATATATATTTGCCATGAAAGTTGTTTCCTTTGTTTTGTTTCACATTTAAGTATCCAAATAAAAACAACATGGTTATACCTTGGTACATGTTCGTTTCCCAATTAAGCAACTTCCACAATTCTCATAATTTGCACTTTCACAAAGAGCTGCCTATATCCATGATCTCATTATCATATACAAGTGCCCCGTGTCCATGATTTGCAACTCTGAAATATCTGTGACTATGATCTCTCTTATACTTTCATCTACCCCTTAATTTAATTAAGCATTTATTAAGTATCTGCTATACATAAAAATAAGAAGTAACAGCACAGCAAAGTGAATAGGGAGCCAGGCTCAGAGTCAAGAACTCCTGGGTTCAAGTCCTAACTCTGAAACATACTACCTGTGTGATGTCAGGGAAGTCACACTCTCTCAGGGTCCCTCTGACAATAATATAGGACTTGAAGCTCCCATCAGAAATTATACACCAAAGCCCCCTAAACCAGAAGGGGACCCCTACCAAGGTCCCTGGAAACCACCTAATAGGCCATAATAGTAAGGGAACGTTTCACCTGTGTCGCTAGAAACATACTCCAGATACAAGTCTGTTCTTGTTAGCCCAGATACAAGTCTGTTCTTGTTAGGTACCCAAGATTTTATTAGAAATGGTAACCCCCCCTTAGAACCACATTTTGTTGATTAGCAACACCTAGCTCTATAAAAGTATACCTTTCAGAAGACTCAGTGCTGTCTTCCCTATTGGGGAGGCAGTCACCGGCTGGTTAATAAACACTCCTATCAAATTACAATTGGCTTTGCTGTCCTGTTTCTCGGATGTCCACAACAGACTCTAAACTACAAATAAGTTGCCAATTTGGACAGATAGAAGAAATTTACTTGCCAAGAGTTCCCTGCACCAGAAATCAGAAGTTCAAATAAGAAAATATTTAAAACACTGCATTTGGCACTAGAAATATAAAGATGAAAATAAAACAATCCTTGTCCTCTTGAAGCTTACTTTCAACTTGGGTAATTAAATCTGCTTTGCCAATCTCAGAGAATTATTGTGAGAATAAAATGAGATAACAGAAGTAAAAAGTTTAAAGTCTTATATAACTGACAGGTGTTGGTGATTATATGCAGAGAACAATAAAGAATTTTTAATAAAGATGATCATTAAGGAACAATAACGTCCCCTAGGCTGTCTGAAAAAGCAAACTGGCTGCTAGCCATGGTACTGACTGAGGCCAGCAGGTCCACAGGGACAATCACTGGCCAAGGTGCTGATTCATCTAAGCCCCAGGCATTTTGACACCTGTGCACAGTAGGTAAATAAACTATTCCTTCAATGCAACTGTTGCTACTGAAGGCTCAGGAAGTGAAGAGAGAGGTCTATTCTATACGGCTACAATACAGACAAATACAAACAAATAACAATATTGGAGTTCAACAATAAGCCTTTGTTGGTTATACTGTATACACTCTCAGCCTGGTCTTTCTTCAGTACGGTTATTTCTGCAAGCATATAAAGGAAACCAAGGCAGTTGAGCTGTTGGGTTGGAAAGTAGAAGCTTCAGGCAATAATAGTAACATTGTGCCAGTCCCTCACTCACTCTGATCCTGCCTGAAGGCAGCAGATAAAAACAGGAGAGCTAGAACTCTGGTCTGCTGTTCATAGGCTGAACCATCATATTCTTCTTTCAGAGTTTCATCTCGGAAGGAAAAGAGAGAAAATTATGAATCCTCTTTGTCTGAAGTATGTTGCCCTTATGGGGCTTTGTTAGTGTGTCTGTATAGCTTGTCCCTCAGGATATCTTACATGCCAGTTCATGCTTCAAGCTTCTTAAATGAATCCTTAGGCACAAGGACCACTGAAGGACATAAGCAATGCTGAATGTGCGCAGCAATACCTGGGCAGCATCCAGCCAAATATATGCATCTGATAATATCCTCTCTTTGAGTAAAGTGAGATCACTCTTTCAACACTATCCTTAGTTTCACAAAGGCCTAGCACCTTACACATATGTTTTATACTCTCATCAGAATACATCCAGTCACCAAATGCTGTCAATTTCCCCTTCTATCTACCCTTTCCTCTCTAATTCTTCAGTCAAACAACAGGTCTATGACCTCAGTACTTTACACCAATGCTATTGCCACAGCCTCCTGGTCCTGGCTGTCAATGGCTGCCCCATTTGCAAATGGGTCTGTTTCTGCATATGAACCTTCAGAGATAAATGGAATGTTTCTCAAATGTCACTGTGTTGAGCACAGAGAGTCCCACATAAGGGCAGTATGACCCAGCACAAAAATATTAATGTTATCCTAAGGTAATGATTACCCAAAGTGAAAGTTTCAAAGGGGGTTTTGAAATCAAGCAAATCTACCCATACATAAAAATGTTTAATATTCAATGCTGCTAAGATGATTTTAGTACACAGGAAATAAAGTATAAACTTGTACTTGATGTAAGTTTACATTACTATTTGAATAGCTTAGTATGTTGGAACAATGATGATATCTCTGAGTAGGACATGGTTGGGGAGTGTACAAATAAAGTTGCCAAGAAAAAAAAACATACAGAGAAAAAAATGTGCACAATATAATCTTTACATATGCATAATGGGTAAGACAAGAATGTTGTGGTTCAGTCATTTTTCAGTAATATCTGACTTTTCATGACCCCATTTGGGGTTTTCTTGGCAAAGATATTGGAGTGGTTTGCCATTTGTTTCTTCAGGTCACTTTTTAGATGAGGAAACTGAAACAGAGGGTAAAGTGACTCACCCAGTATCATACATTTATGCACAAAACTGGCATAAAATGCCAACACATTGGGGAAAAGAGATGAACTATACAAAAAAGTCAGCTCCACACTATTGCCAATGTCTTGCCTCCTCACCGGGTTTTGACCTAGTGTACTGAATCTTCACTCCTGAAGTTTTCTATCTATATCTTACTCACTGGATTTCAGTACTCTGAGAAAGCACCAATATTGATCTGCCTTTTGTTTTATGCTTGCTTGGATCCTTATCTAGATCCCACTGGCCTTTCCACAAGAAATAATTGCCCCCCCATTCTCTAATTAATAGCTCATGTCATACACTACTTTTATGTGAGATAAAGACACTGTCATATCACAGAGAGAACCAAATTACAGGATGATATATTTAGAGTTGGAAAGGATGTTAGAGGCCACAGAGTCCAACTCCCTCATTTTGTAAATAAAGAAACTGAGGCACACATAGTTTAGGTGACTTTTCCAGGGTCATATAGTATCTGAGATGGCATTTGAACTCAGGTCTTCATGATTCTAAGTATAACGTCCTGTCTACCACACCATGTGTGTTGCTGTGTTTAGTCATTTCAATCATGTCCAACTCTGCATGACCCCATTTGGGGTTTTCTTGTCAAAGATACTGGAATGGCTTGCCATTTCCTGCTCCAGCTCATTTTACAGATGAGAAAACTGAGGCAAACAGGGTTAAGCAACTTGCCCATGGTCACATAGCTAGTAAGTGTCTGAAGCTGGATTTGAACTCAAGTTTTCTTGACCCCTGGCCCAGCATACTATTCACCTGACTGCCCCACCATGCTGCCTATCCAATATATTCTGGCAAAAGGAATAAGGAATGAATACAGTAAAAAACTTATAATAGGCATTAGTATTATATGGGGTCATTTTCTGAATATAAATAACTAATTAAAGCAAAAGGCCAGATAGAATGTAGCATAGCTAATGATGCAGTGTTTTATTGAGTGCCTAAGTAATCATCTCTAGGTATGGCCGTAAGGGTAATACCAAAAAAGAGTATAGGGCATGATCCTTAACCTTAAAAAGGTTTTAGTCTACTTAGAGAGACACAGGAAAAGGAAGAATTGATAGAGGAAGAGACTGTGACAATCGGGTGACCTGGGGAGGGGTAGAGATCTAGGCTTGGAGTCAGGAAGTCCTAAATTCAAATCCTTCCCCTGATACTAATTCACTGTATGTCTCAGGGTAATTCCCTTAATCTCTCACTGCCCCAGTTCCTCATCAGTAAAACAAGAATTAACACTCACATAGTTGTGGTGAGGACTAAATGACACAGCCAATGTAAAGCACTTTGCAAGCCTTAAAACACTATATAAATGTTACTAATGATGTTCATTTTAGTTCATTGAGATTCTGCCTAATCTTAAATCTATCATCATCTCTCCTAAACACAAGTATGGTTGCCAAATTAAAGAAGGCACTGAATCAAAACATCTTTAATCACTTAATGTACAAGGATAGAAACAAGCTCTATGACTCCACCAAAAAATATTAAATAGCTCCTTTATCTCATGGGATATCTCTAATGATATCAAAATGGCATTTGAACATGATAGCTATAAAATTCTTAATGATAAAATGGAAGTTTTGAGCCTGAATCTGACAGTCATATTGAGTCAATGGTTGGAAATGATACCTAAAAAAATACCTTGGTTTCCTCCAAACCAAGTTACATCAGGCATGAAAATATCAAGAAGACTGTGACTAAACATGATAAGAGACTTACTGGCATCCTTAAATCAAAGCTGAATAAGAAGCAAATTAGAGTTTAAAGCAATTAACATCTACACAATACCTATTTTAAGAACTATAAAATCATGACAGATTTGTAAAGTATCCCCCAAAAAAATTTATATGGTATTAATGAGACATGCGAGCAACCCCCATAAGGCAGCTATAGAAAGGTTAACACTTCTCACCAAAATGGAAAAGAAGATTGATATTATTAGCAGAAAAAAATAAGTCCAAGACCTACAGAAAGACTTTTGAAACAAGAAGACACCATTTCACAGAACAATCATAAAGGTTAATAACAAGTATACACCACAGAGTTTGTCAAATGAAATTGAATATGATTTACCTCTGAATGGAGACCATGAAACAGCTAAGATGGAAGATGGAATAAAAAGGCCCTCCATAGGTGAAAGCCACATGAAATCAGTCAATAAAATGTCAAAAAAGATTTGAACAAATAGCTGAGTCACATGGATATTTTTGTACAAACAGAAAGGTTGGACAGCAATTTAAGACCAGGCCATTGGCCCAGAAATTACCAAAGGATTATCTTTAAGGAGCCCAACTTGGTGATCAATGTCAACCATGCGAGGAAATGGTAGAAACTGTGTACTATTTCTGCTGCTGTAGGCTGCAGGCTACAAAATTTTAGTGCCTACCAAATACCTTACAAGATATGACCTAGTACCTAAAATTGTATGGTAGCTAGGTGGCACAGGGGATAGCATACTGGACCTGGAGTTAGAAAGACATCTTCCTGAGTGCAAATCTGGCTTCAAATACTTACTAGCTGTGTGACTCTGGGCAAGTCATTTAATCACATCTGCCTCAGTTTCCTCTGTAAAAATGAGCTGGAGAAGGAAATGGCAAACACTCCAGTATATTTGCCAAGAAAAACATGAAAGGAATCACAAAGAATTGAACATAACTGAAATGAGTGAACAACCAGCAACCACAACCTAAAATTATATATCAAAATCTTACTATCTTTCTTGGGCTAAAAGATGACAAATTCTCATACTACAAATACCAATACTAATAACTAAAATAATAACTAGTATTTATACAGTGCCTCAACATTTACAATATGCTTTACAAATATGTCAATTGATCCTTGCAACAATCCTGGAAAGAAGATACTATTTTATCCCCATTTTATAGATAAGGAAACTGAGGGAGGCAAAGGTTAAATGACTTGGCCAGGGTCACATACCAAAGAAGCATCTGAGGACAGATTTGATTCAAGGTCCATTGTGACACCTACCTGACTATACACTATAGTCAGACCATTTTCACAGATTTAACTGTTGGCCAACAACCACCTGGACAGAATAACATCGATCTCCCCAAAATTTGAGCACATTTTAACAGATGTCACCTTACCAAATATTCATAATCTTCAAGCTACATGGAATGAAGAGCTTTCAAAATAAAAAAGCCAAGCGGAGAAGAATAAAATCATGTGGGACCACAATGCAGTACACATTATCCCTGTTCTGTCTACTGTTGGAATTGTACTAAGGATGCTTGTAATAAGCCTCCAGAGGATGTTCTTATAACCTAGTCCTTTACTCAGCTATAAAAAAAGCAATTATTTTATCCGCCTGTGCAATATTTGCCAGAACATTAAATATTTCTAAAGAATAGGTTAGTGATTCATCCTATAACTATTTCTAACTGAATCACATTAAAAATAAGGAAATAATAATAATAATAATAACAATAGCTATCATTTACATATCACTTTAAGTTTTTCAAAGTGCTTTAGATATATTATCTCCTTTAATCCTACTACCAAACTATGATAAGGATATAACATTTCCTATATACGTCCCCTTCTTTCCACTTATACGGTCTTACCTCTAATTAAGGCCCTCATTTTTCACTCAGACTATTGCAATAACTGTCTAGCTGATCTCTATATTCCAATCCATTATCCACTCAATTGCAAATGTGATTTTTCTAAAGCAGTTCTGACCACATCAGCCCCTGTTCAAGGAGTTCCAATAGTATCAAAAATCAACTCATCTCTTTAGCATTTAAAGCTCTTCATAACCTAGTTCCTTCCTACTTTTCCAGCCTTCTTCTTGTTCTACTTGTTCGTGTTCTACCAACCAGTTACACTCAACTCTTTTCCAAGCTTCCTTCAAGAATCAGCTCAAATCCCACCTTCTTCAGAGGACCTTTTCTAGTCTCCCCAGATGCTAATGACTTCTCTTTCCATAATACCTTCATCTATTCAGTATATTTCTTTTTTTTTTTTTAAAGCAATCGGGGTTAAGTAACTTGCTCAAGGTTACACGGCCAGTTATTATTTCTGGGTGTGATGCTGAGTATCTGAGCCCGGATTTGATCCAGGTCATCCCGACACTGGAGCCGGTGCTCTTACTCGCTGAGCCACCTGGCCACCCCTATATTCAGTATACTTCTTATATGTAGCAAGCTATTTGAATGTTTTCTCCCTAGTTAGAATGAATGCTCCCTGAGAGCAGGACCTTTGTTGTGAATTTGCCTTTCTTTGTATCTCAAGTGACTAAATGCTTACTGACTGGCTGAAGGAGATGTTATAGCTGTCCCCATTTCATATATGGGGAAACTGAGATTGTAAGGATGCTTAGAATTTGAAGCAGTGACATGAAGAGGTCAGAGCTTCCATGTCAGAGGAAACTGTATTATGACCAATGGCGAAGAAGAGGAGTAAGCATGGCATTTCTGTGCACCAGAGAATGGAAAGAGATGTCAGTGCCCAAGTATAGCAATGACCTATAGTTCTGTCAGTGTGGGAAAGCCCTTCACCAAGAGTGGTCATAACCACTCTATCACTTATAACCTGAGAGAGCTGCCTGAGGCCCAGAGAGGTTTAGTGGCCTATCCATGGGCACATAGATGGTAAGTGTCAGAGGGGACAATGTGCTTCCCTCTTCGTGGTCCTTTGGTATATGACAATAGCTCTCTGAGTAGACAGATATTGAAACAAAAGATGTGCTGGTTTAGTTGCTATAACCTTACTTGTAAGCTATCAAAGCTTAATGAGATACAGCAGAGGAAAAAAGCCACCAAAAAAATTGGTGTGTTGTCCTGTACCAACGATGATGCAGGATTTTTAGACATTTACCCAAATGACTTTTATTCATCTTGTACAACTCAGTTACAAATGTGTTCAGGTCTCCATCAATCCTTCCTGATCCCCAGGGCAAAGCCCAGGAGTAAAGCTCAGAACTGAGTGAAATTCTTTTCTGCCAAATGAACCTGTCTGTCACCAGTGAAGACAATACCAACTTCCCTAGCTCTTTCCTATGCCGTCTCTGCTGTTAGTCTTTGTCATGTGATTACACAGGCAATTTTAAAAGGTAGTGTGGCATAGTGAATAGAATGCCAGTCCTGGAGTCAGGAAGACCTAGATTTGAGTCTTACCACCTTAGAAAGAATGCTAGTCCTAGAGTCAAAGCACCTGGGTTCAAATCTCATTTGATGCTTAACACCTATGTGATCTTGTACAAGTCACTTACTTATTATGACCCCCATTTTACAGTTGAGGAAATTGAGTGAGTCAGAGGTTAGGTGCCTTGCCCAAGGTCACAAAGCTAGTAAGTGTCTGAGGCTACATTTGAACTCAGCTTTTCCTGACTTCAGGCCCAGCACCCTGTCCACTGTAACACCTAGCTGTCTCCAATAAACAAGGTGAGGAAACTGATCAGAAAGGGAACATTATGGAAAGGGAAAGTAATCCCAAGGGTCCAGAGAGAGAAGGGCAGATGGAAATCCTATCTTATTTGAGGAATGGCTGAGAGATGTACTAGGAGGAAATATTAAAATTACAAGATCAAAGATATTAAACTAGAAGGTACCTCAGAGGCCATCTATTCAAACCCCCTTATTTTTCAGGTGAAGAAAATGAGACTCATCACGGTTAAGTGACCTGTCCAAGGACACTCGGGTAGTATATTAAAGAGGTAGGATTTGAACCCAAATTCTCTGACATCAGAGCTTATGATCTTTCCACTGCACCACACTACCTATAACCTTAGATCTTTTAAAAAGAAAAAAAAATACTCAGAAGTCAGCCTATATGTATGATGCAAGAATTCACTCCATAGCATTCAGTCTCTGCTTGAAGATCTCCACTGGTGGGTGTTTGTTATCTCCTAAGGCAGCCCATTTCCCAAATCTTGAAGAAGTATATAAATGTAAGGTGGAGCATCTTTCAGACTTTGACAAATTTGTAGGTCCTAAGGAGAAAGGATAAATACAACGTGAGTCATTAAGTAGCTGATTTGCAAAGTCAGGAAAGCAGCAGAGAAAACAGACTTGCAAGCAGGGCATAGATTGCCTAGGTACCTTGTTTACAAGCCACTCATTTGCATGGGGGCAAAAGGAGAGACTTAGGAGCTAAATAAATGGGAAATCCCGAATTCCAAAACTATTTGACAAATATCTGGCAAATGGCCATAGTCTGCAAAGATAAAGACTTAGGAAATGTGCTGCCTTGTCACCATAAATTAGAGAGAGATCTCTCATTGAGGGGATTTAGCCTTGAAGCAGGAAGAGATGTCAAGAAAAGAAGTTAAAACTTTCTGCACCACTACCTGCTTCCTGAAAAGGAAAAAAACCCTTTGAGCCTATCTAAGGCACTAAAAAATAAAGGGGCTTCTGTCAAGCCTAAGCTAAGAGTATTTGCCCTTTCTGAAAGAATATAATGTTACTCTAAATGCAGGGCCACAGCTGAGTCACATAAAAAGTGTCAGAAAATACAGCTTCCGTCAAGGAGCAAGCCTAATTGAGTGAAGCCCATCCTAGCAGCAAAGGAGTCCAGTATATCAACCTTTCCAACTGAGATGCTGTACCTCATGAGGAGCTAGCCCAGACCAGACCAAGCCACCAACAGAACCACCCACCTAGCCCTGATACTATGCCCAGTAGGGAATTTATTTTATGGTTTAAAGGAATGAAAAGACATTGAGGACCTACAGTTACAGAGGCAGTAGGGACGCTGGGACTCTGAAGTTTTGGAGTTCTGAATTGTTTCAGCTACAAGCGTTCACTACACATGGGCCTCAATCTGAGGTGCCTTCAGTTTGTACCCAGACTCCTCCACAGACACTGTGGGTATTGATAAGAGCATGACCTAGCCTTATAGGCATGACTTATAACTACCACTCTTGTTATTCCATTTGACTAAATACCTTAAAGAGTTCACTGAGTCGGGGGCAGCTAGGTGGCACAGTGAGTAGAGCATGGACCCTGGAGTCAGGAGGACCTGAGTTCAAATTTGGCCTCAGACACTTAACACAAAAACTAGCCTGTGACCTTGGGTGAGCCTTGTGACACTTAACCCCAATTGTCCTCCAAAAAGAAAAAAAAACACAATGCATTTTGGGGACAGCTAGGTGGTGCAGTGAATAGAGCACCGGCCCTGGAGTCAGTAGGACCTGAGTTTGGATCCAGCCTCAGACATTTGACACAAAACTAGTCACATGACATTGGGCAAGTCGCTTAACCCCAATTGCCCTCCAAAAAGCAAAAAGAAAAAGAAAAAAAAGAGTTCACTGAGTCTACTCAATGAACATTAATGGAAGCACAGTGGTTACCACTAGACCCTGATATATCAGCTGCCTCTTTGGAGGACTAAAACCTTCCCATACAAGTTGGTAGTGGGAGAATGACCCCAGATGGTAATGCTACTTTAAGCCATAACTATAATTAAACTTCCTTTTTTGAGTAGCTCTACTAATAATAAATGTCTTTCTTAGATTGAGCCAAAATCTTAATCCCGGTTTCTTCCACATATGGATCCCAGTTCTATGTTCAGTGACCAAGCTAAAAAAGGCTAATTCCTCTTCACTAAGAATCCCCTGTGGAGTTCATTGGATCTGAGCCTCAGGTCTTTTTTTTTCCCATAACCACCTGGGCTGTAGTCAACCTTCCTAATATGAATCACTACCTATGAGATGGGGAGACCCCACAAAGTACCTGGCAACAACATTCACTCCCAGCTCAATCACTGTACCCTAGAGAGAGCTCTGTCAGCCAGCCTGTCACTCTTCCCTCATGCTGAGGTGAGTCTGGGAGACACAGCCAGAGGCAGAGGGAGCAGAGTCCAGAAAGCACAAGGGATTCAGAATTTAGTCCCAACTCTGCCACTTGCTGGCTACGTGACCTTGGGAAAATCAACTCCACTTTCAGAGATTTCCTTTCTTTTTGCTATCAAATAGGAATGATAATCCCAACCCTGCCTCCTCTACCAAGTTGCTGAGAGGGCTGATCCAGTAAGATGGGAGATGAGATAGCACTTTGAAAAGCCTGAGATGTGCGTAGGGTGGTAGCAAGAGCTCCTCAATGTGTCTTCAGGGAGATATTTTTATCTTCAGTAAGTACTTTACATGGAAACTCCCTATAAAATCTTGACAGTTTCTCCCAGTATAGAAATTCCTCCCTTCTCTTCATGATTTCTTCCTTAGTCACCCTGCAGTGTGATAAGGACATGGCTCCAGGGCAGACAGCCTTGCCTTTACTTAGCAGCTATGTGATCTTGGAAGACTAGTTTAACCTTTGCAGACAAGGGGGTGAGGTGCATGGGTAGAGTGAGTTCCCCATACCAATGAAATTCAGGTCTAGTCCTAATTACTGTCCCCCAGTGCTTGACCCTGGTGGGGAGGTCACCAAGGCCATGCCTTGGCACAAAGTCTGAAAAGTTTGATCAGACTAGGGAAATCCAGAGCATGGCTCTGTCACCCTACTGGGGGAACAACTTAGTGAAGCCCCAAAAGGTTAATAAACAGTGAGAGTCTAACCTGTCCCCCTGTACAGCAGAAAGAACACTGGCCACTCTCAGGAGAAACTTCCCAGCAATTAAGGTATACCCAAGTGGAATGAGCCACCTAGAGGTCGTGAGTTTGCCATCCTTTAAGGACTTCAAACAGAGGCTAGATGGTCACAGATTTAAAGCTAGAAAGGACCTTAGAGGTCATCTAGTCCAACCCCCTTATTTCATTGAGAAGGAAACTGAGGCTCAGGAAAATATAGTGACTTTAAGAAAAAGAGATAACAGTGGGCTGAGTTTGAACCTGAGCACAGGTTCTATGTCTTCAAATTCTGGGTTCTTTTCACTGTACAGTAACTTCTATGTTGATGCAGAACCTCCTAGGGAGGAGCTCCCACCTTTCCAATCACCCTTCATCTCCCAAGCTTGAGCTGTTGTTGTGAGTCATTTAATAGTGACACCAAAGCCAAATAGAAACTGGGAAGTACAGCTGCATATTGACATAGAAAACCATATATCAACATTATCTATGTTCTATTGTATTTTCTGGAAGCATCCCATGGATAGAGTACTGGGCCTGAGGTCAGGAAGACTTAAATTCAAATTCAACCTCTGACTAGCTGTGTGGCCCTGAACAAGTCATTTAATTTCTGTTTGCCTCAATCCACCGGAGAAGGCAATGCCAAACCATTCCAGTATCTTTGCCAAGAAAAACCCACAAACAGTATGATCCATGAAGTCACAAAGAGTCAGACAAAATTGAACAACAAAATTGTATTTTTATTTATTTTGTTAAATGATTCCCAATTACATTTTAATCTGGTAGAGAGTTTTGTAGTGCTGCCACAATGCACCATATTTGAGCCCTCTTATCCAGATGACCTCAATAAAACCTACTTTGATAACTCCATTTAACAAATACTTATTAGGTGCCCACTATGTGCAAGAGAGGCCCCACTTAATTATCTGGGACATGAGAGAGAAGAGACCCAGAAATGTGGGAGTCACAGTTAGTTCTGGTACAGAGATCAAGACCATATTTTGACTCTTCCTCTAGATCACAGAATCTTAAGGACCTGACAGATCCACCAATCCAACCTCTAAATTTTACAATGAAGGAAGAAACAAATTCAAAGAAATGAAGTGATTTGCCCAGAGTCACACAGGAACTTAGCAACAGGGCTACAATGAGGGCTCTGGTCTCCTAACTCCAGTCCCAGGATTCTATTTAGGAACTAAAAGAAAGTGATTCACCTTCTCCAGGCTCCTATTTTCTGTTCCCTGAAATGCCGGGGTTGGATTGGTTGATCAAAGGTGCTGTCCAGCAATTCTGTAGTTCTAGAAAACCTTCTCACTGCATCTCTTAAAGATTTCCAACTGGAAAGTTAACAATATCATACTTCTTAAATAATAGTCTAAAACTTAGAGACTTGAAGTGAAGGCCCACCTACTCCAAGTACTTTCCACACTTGATTCCTAAGATTCCCAGAAAGCTAGCCTAAGAAACTAACAACAGCACTGCAAGAAAAAAAAATGTACATACATATCCATTCTGTTCTGCCTTTCTCTTAAAGTGAATGTGAGGAACTTGGCTGTTGACAGCAAGGAGGATTTTCAATGAGGATAAATAATGCAATGTCTATGGGCTCCAGAGACTCACAGGAAACTGAGAAGGTCTGCTTGACAGATATTGCAGGGAAGATTGCCCATCCAATACTTGAGAAAAAATGGTCATGATTAGGCCCTCACCAAAAACTGTTCAGTCACACTGACATGAGTGGAGCTCTATTCCCCAATGTCAGAGCTCCCTCCCTCCCTTTCTGCAACAGCCCTTTCATCCACATACCACCACGAAGTCAAAATTTACCTATCCTGGGTTCCAATCCCATTCTCCTCTCTCTCCGATACAGATAATCTGATAAATTGATCCTTACCAGAGTGGAAATGGGTAATGATGGTATAACGTTACCCATCCCAGATAACCTATTTGCAGAAGCCTACAGTGTCTTAGCTGAGAAGAGTGACTCTAATGGTAGGATTTGGGGCAGGATCGGGTGGAGGGTTGGGAGAAGGGGGAGACATTTTCAACTCCCCCCAAATCATACCCAAAGTGGTGGCCACCTACTCTGCCTATGCCAAGGACCAAATCCAAGCCCACCCCAAGAAAATTCATCTTCTGTGACTCTTCCAGCAATCTTGGCCAATGCTTTTAGCAACAGCTGGTTTGCTCAAGCAAAGAATGAGGGTATGAGCACAGGATAAGGGAGGTTTTTACACAGCAAATTTGGAGCTTGCTCCAAATTATGATGCACTTCTGAGAATCAGCACCCCTAACTCTCACCTGTTGTCTTGGCTCTTTCTCCAGTGTGTCTGATCTCCAGGTGCACTGCAACCTGCAAACAAGAATGTAGAGATTGTGTCACTGGGAGTGAGCTCCCCAGACCCATTCCTTCCTTCCTTCATTCATTCTTTCATTCAACAAAAAATATTAAATATTGACTAGGGACAAAATTACTGCTGGAGACAATGACAGATAAGACACCATCCCTGATCTCAGAAGCTTACAACTAGTAGGAAAGAGCAAAGAAGAATAAATGAATAGTTACAATGATTCACTTTAATTCAACAAGCATTTATTAAGCCCTTACTAAGTACGAGGCACAGAACTAGGCACACGCGATACAAAACTGAAATAGTTCCTCACCTCAAGGAGGTTATGTTCTATTGCACATATACAACATGGAAAATGTGTCACAGGGGAACAAAACAAACCAAAGGTAGGTCTGGCCTTGCTCCCTCAAGGACAAGGAACCTCTCACTTTTTGACACTCTTGTTTTTGCACCAGGAGTAGAACCATTTGGCCAATTTCCCGTTGGCCTGAGATGACACCAGCTCAAGGTAATGGTTAATATGGTCATGATAACCTACATTTGCAAAGCATTATACCTCTTGCTGAGGACTCTCATGTACATCATGCCATCCAATGCCACTAACAACTCCATGAAGAAACACAAGGAGCATCATTCGCATTTTAAAGGGAGGAACCCAAGGCTCAGCAGGACTGGGCGACTTGTCATAGTCACAATAACTAGTATCAGGGAGGATTACAAGGTCATAGGATTTAAAGGGGGGGTCAGCTAGCCTGACCCCCTTGTTTGAGGGAGGGGAAAACAAAAACCCAGAGAAAGGAAGTGATTTGCCTAAGGTCACTCAGGAGGAAAGTAACAGAGCCAGGATTAGAATTGCAGGGTTTCTGACTCCAAAACTATGTATTCCTCCTCCTGGAAGTCTTCAAGAAAAAAGAATGAATGATACTATAGCATAAAAAGCATTCTTATTCATGAAAAGGTAAATCAATCTCTTCTCTCTCTCTCTCTCTCTCTCTCTCTCTCTCTCTCTCTCTCTCTCTCTCTCTCTCTCTCTCTCTCTCTCTCTCTCTTTCCCTCCCTCTCTCCCTCTCCCTCCTTCTCTCTCTCCCTCTATTCCCTTCTCTCCCCTTTTCTCTCTCCCCCCTCTCCCTCTCTCTCTCTTCCCCTCTCTCACCCTCTCGCCCGAACTTCACTCTCTTTCTTCCCCACTCCCTTCCACAGCAACTCAAACCCAGTCCTTCCAGGATTCTTCCCATTATGCCATGTCATAACTATCTCCCATATTGCATAGGAGATATTATGCATGTTCAGCGAACATAAAGAATACAGAATCTGGTCATAGGATTTGGGACTGGAAGAAGCATCAGCAGCTATTTTATTCAAACCCCCCCCCCCATTTTACTGGTAAGGAATCTGAGGTCCAGAGAGCTTAAGTGACTTTTCCAGGACACACAGCTGGTCCTTGCTTCAGATACCAACTTAGAGGATAAATTCTGGTCCTGCTACTTGCATGACCTTAAAAAATTCACTTAAGCTCTCTAAGCCTCAGTTTCTTCTTCTTTTCAGTGTTCATTCATTTCGTTTGTTTGTTTTTGTAGGCAACCAGGGTTAAGTGACTTGCCCAAGGTCACACAGTTAGTGTCTGAGGTCACATTTGAACTCAGGTCCTCCTGATACCAGGACCTGTGTTCTATCCACTGTACCACCAAGCCGCCCCTTCTTCTTGTCAGTGTTAAACTAAATAATCTTTGAGGCCTTGAGGATGACATTGACTTAATCAGTCACAGACTTTAGAAAGATTACTTTGGGAAATGTCTGGAAGATAAACAAGAGACTGGAAGCAGAGAGATTGGTTAGGAGTCTATTACAATCACCCAGGTGAGAGGTGAAAGCACCTAAGAGCAGGGCCCCACTAGAGGAGATAAGGGGGATGGATAAGACAGATATTGAGGGGAAAGAAAAGATAAGCCTCAGCAACTGCTTGACTCTAGAGGCTAAGGAAGAGTGGAGAGGCAAGGAAGAGGCCAAGGTGGTCACCAAGGTGAACGGAAGAGTTGTGGTGCCCTCAGCAGAAATAGGGGAGTTCAGAAAGGGCCTCAGTAGGGTGGAAGATAATAAAAGGCAAGGTTAGATAAGTGAAAACCAGGACAGAATGTTGATTTTAGCAACAGAAAGCAAAGAAAATTGGGTTACCCAATTATAATCCACGGGTCCTTGGATAACTCACTGAATCTCCCTGAGCCAATTTCCCACAGTGTTACTGTGAAAGAAATATCATGTAAATCATAAATCATCTGCATCATACTTAGTATTTACATGGCCCTTTAAGGTTTGAAAAGTACTTTACAAATATTATCTCATTTTATTCTCCCAACAAACTTGGAAAGTAGGTACTATTATTATCCCCATTTTACAGATGAGAAAAGTGAGGCAAATGGTGATAAAGTGACTTGCTTAAAGTCACATAGCTAGTGGATGATTGTATTTGAACTCAGATCTTCCTGACTCAAGATCCCTACCCATGTAATTGTTGCTGTTGTGATGCTGCTTCTGCATAAAGGATAAATAGGGATAACATTGATGCTTTTATTGACTTGAAGTAGCACAAAAAAAAAAAAAACAGATTTTGTTGCTGCCCCTAGGTTCATTTGCATGTTGAACAGAAACATGGTGGGAGGTGATCCCATCCCTCACACAGCTCCTAGGATGTAGGTGGGGGATGAGTTGGAGGTGCAAATTCCCAAAAGCATTATGGGGACATAGACTGACAATAAGAGATTTAACAGGGGGCGGCTAGGTGGCACAGTGAATAGAGCACCAGCCCTGGAGTCAAGAGGATCTGAGTTCAAATGTGGCCTCAAACACTTAACATTTACTAGCTATGTGACCTTGGGCAAGTCATTTAATCCCAATTGCCCCTCCAAAAAAAACAAAAAAAGAGAGAGAGAGAGAGAGAGATTTAACAGGAGTTCAATGGAATTTTCTGATCCCAAATCCATTATCTGGGGCCCAACATTTTGGGGGTATCAACACCAGAATCAGAGTTGCCAAAATTAACTAAATAAGAGATAATATAAAGGCTTCTGCTAGTCTCTACTGGTTAGTATGTGTCTCCCAGCCCTAATAAAATAACTTTAGCCTTTCCTTTGTCAAGGAAGAGCTTACTAGCCACTGCATCCCATCAGATGGTAACAAAAAGCAGGAGACCAAAAGAGGCTGAATATTTCAAGACTTAATAGACAGTGGCAGAAAACAGCTTAATAATTATGAGACCAGCCCAACAGATACAACAAAAAAGAGAGAGAAGTCACAACAGCCAGCATGGGCAACGCAATGACCAATGGAGACCAAAGATGCAACATTAGAGGTGACACAGGGCAAAGATATCACCAGCGTCCATCAATTACACAGCATTGGAGGCAGGAGTTGCCCTGGCAATAGGGGTTTCCAATGTGTGTGTTCCCCATGTGCATTCCCCAGTCAGGTGTGTTCTCTATATGCGGATTCCCTGTTTAAATGGATTTTTTGTGAATTTGCCCTCCCCCACAGACATAGCAACCTATCTGTCCACAGATCTTTTCTTCTAATTCAAGCTGCTATGCTGTTGGATTAAATGTCTTTTTTAATATTTTGATTGCTATATTTCAATGTAGTTAATATAATATTTCAGTAGTTGGCATAATATTTCAACATATAAGACTCTTAATGAATATTAACCAAATTAATATTTTTATTAATAATAAAATAAAATATAACCAAATTTATATTTATTTTGTTAAGGGGGCCCATAACCAAAAAAAAAAAAGACTAAGAACTCCTATCCTAATGTTTCCTCTAGTTGGCTGGTAAAAGTCAGTAAGTGGGTCGATATTAATGAGCTATGGTTTTGAACAGGTGCTGATACCTAGAGTGCCTTGAAAATGGCATCATTTTCTAGCCACTTACATATGAGGGGCCCTGGGTACTACAGTTATAAGAAAAATACTATCCCTCCCAGAGCACCTCAGACAGTACATCCAGACAGTCATTTTTCTTCTCCTTTCTAAGAAGAAAAATGTCTGAGTCAAGCATTAACAAAGCCTGTGATTTGGGGGTAACCTACAGACAATAATGGGTAAATGTCAAGTGAGCTCTCCTAAAATCTCTTTCAAGTATATCAGCACCTGAAAAACACATAAAAGAGCTCAATCCCAGCAGGTCACTGTCAGTAGGGCCAAGAGGAAATACAACCAGGGCATCCCGACAGTGTTAAAAGAATGCCATGGTAATGTGACTTGAGATGGGAGATTTAAAGTTGGAAAGGACTTTAAAGATAGTCGAGTCACAAAGTCATAAAAGTTCAGTTGGAAGGGACCTTAGGAGGTCATCTACAACATACATGATGAATGGTCAGCCAATCTTAGCTTTAAGACTCACATCGGAGGGGGCAGCTAGGTGGCACAGTGAATACAGCTCTGGCCCTGGAGTTCAGAGGATCTGAGTTCAAATCCAGCCTCAGACACTCAACATAACACTTGCTAGCCATGTGACCTTGGGCAAGTCACTTAACCCCAATTGCCTTGCCCTTCAAAAAGCAAAAATAAAAAAGTTTCCCATTTCAAGGAAGCTGCTTCTTCCTGAGGCATCCTATTGCAGTTTTGAAGGGAAAGAGTGAGTCTCATTAATCAGGATGTTTATTAGGAGACCTAGGTTCATGTCCAGGATCAGCTACTTAATGCTGTGTGACCCTAGGCAAGTCATCTAAATTTTAAGAACCTCAGTTTCCTCTTCTTTAAAATGGGGATGAAAATGCCTGCACTTTGCATTTTACAGAGTAGGAAACAAAGGCCTGAAGAGATGAGGTGATTTGTTCAAGATCACACAGCATAATTAAGAAGCAGAATTGGGACTTGACTCCAAACTCAAAGACCTTTCTACATACCCCACTACTATTTTTTGCCAGGTCCATCTAAACTTCACATATACACAGCCTATTCTCCAGTCCCAAAGGGGGCCTCATCCTGGTTCTCTTTTTTGTCCTTTCTACACATGTCCTGAGTGACTTATCTATCCCCTGGCAACTATTCCTGAGCTTTGACCTGCTGGCCTCTCTACCATAACCCTGTCCTATATGGTCATTAACCTTTTGATGACTAGCACAGAAACAAAAATAAGTAGTCTGCCCTAGGACAACCAGTAGTGTGTAGGGGATAGATGTGTAGGGTTACACCATTTTTATTTCATGAGTATTTACTTATTTATTATTTAGAGAATGCTTTGCTTTTTCTCTGACCTGTCATTTAGGAGCTCTGAGGCTCAAAGAGACTCACTCACTTACTCAACCATGACACTGATAGGCAGAT
>NW_027185761.1:24916696-24965264 GCF_028583685.1 Petaurus breviceps papuanus
AGACTTAGCTCACCAAGGGTTTCACAGTCTTCTCCTGGGGGGGATGTGCAAGGTGAAATATTGATGAGCTATCTGTCCAGGCTACTGAATTTTTAATTAGGGCAGAAAGGAGACCCCAGCCCCTGATGTGAGGTATGGCTGAGGGGACCCAGGTTCTTGGATGTCGCCTTTGTTAAAATTTCATCTACATCAGCAAGCAGATGAAAGCCCTTCACTTACATCATTCTACCTATAAATAAATAATTATAGCTCACATTTATATAACATTTAATAGTATGCAAAGCACATCTCTCATGACAGCACTATGAGGTATAGAATGCAAATATTATATTCTTCCTGATGCAGAAACTGGGGCTCAGAGAAGGGTCCCACATCTAAGGAGCCACACAGACATCACTCCAAGCCACTTTGTCTAAATGCAAGTCCCAGAATACACAAGGATTGCTTCTACCCCCATGATGATGCCTCAGTATCACCACAAACCAAGGGACTCCATCTTGAATATTCCATAGTGTCATAGAACTTGAGAGTCAAAGGGCTTCAGTGACCACCTAGTCTAACTCATATTTGAAAAAGAATCCCAACTCTCAATAAGCATTTATTAAGCACCTACTTTATGTCAGGTACTGCTCTATTTGCTGGGAAGGCAAGACAAAAAATAAACAGCCCTTCCTCCAGCTTGCAATCTCTCTGGGGAGGACAGCGTGCATCTATGTTGGTATAAACACAGGAGATAAGAGGTAGAGGTAAGAAAGGAGTTCATTCTGGGCATGGTGGACAGTCAGTGAAAGAGTACAAAGACGGAAGACGGTGTGCCATGTATGAGAAACAATCAGGCCAGCTTGAGTGGATCATATCAAACATGACAGAAAGTGATGTGTAATAAAGCTATATTCTTAACACTGAGTCCATGGACCACAGATGCTAGTTCTATGAAGCAGGACCAGGACATTTGTATTTCAACATAATTTGTTTTCTTTGTAACCTTCTGTGTATTATTTCTTTAAAAACATCATAAGGGCAGCTAAGGGGCACAGTGTATAGAGTGCCAGGACTGGAGTCAGGAAGACTCATCTTCCTAAGTTAAAATCTGGCCTCAGATATTTACTAGCTGTGTGACCCTGGGCAAGTCACTTAACCCTGTTTGCCTCAGTTTCCTCATCCATAAAATGAGGTGGAGAGGGAAATGGCAAATCACTCCAGCATCTTTGCCAAGAAATCCTCAAATGGGGTCACAAAGAAGAGTCCAACATGAATGAAAAATGAAAGAACAAAAAGAAAAAACAATATCCAAAGCTACCTCATTCTTAGGAGTCCAGACTGCCCAAAGGATTCATGATACAAGAATGTTAAGAATCCCTGCTATAAAAGGAGGTTGGGGCCCTCTTATGAAGGCCTTTAAATACCAAACAGAATATTATGTTTGATCATATGGGTAATAAGGAGGAAACACTGGTAAGAAATGCTGAGAAAGGATCCAACCAAGAGTATTAGCTCATTAACCCTAGAATGAGACTCTGGGATTTGGCCATCTAGTCCAACTCATGCCTTAAAAAGCATCCCCTCTGCTCCATCATGTAAAAGTGATCATTTAACTTTTCCTTGAAGATCTCCAGTGATGGGGAACTAATTACCTTTAAAGGTAGGTAATTCTACTTTGGGACAGCCCTAATCATACCACCATGTTTTTGTTTTTTTTTTTATAACCAGACTATATCTGCCTCTCTGCAATCTGTACTAATCTTGCCTAATTCTGCCCCTTTGGGGAAGAGAGCAAAGTCTAACCTGGCCCAAGAAACATGGGTATTCAGCAGGGCTGGGATGGGTTCTGGGAACCTGAAGACCATAGAGCAATGTGGATGCTATGAGTCACCTTTTCCAGCCTCCCCATTCAGCAGGCTGTGCTGGCTCACTAATGAGCATCAGCTGGCACTGACACTCAGGTCCAGAGACAGAAATGTGAGGGTTTTGCTTCATCTAACTATCACCAGATTTCATTCATTCAGAAATTCAATATTAGGTGCTTTCCACATCCAGGGTCCTGTGCTAAGCTCTGGCAGACATACAGAGATCAGTGAGATATGTTTCTAGCCCTCAAGGAACTTCTACAAAAGCTTGTGTGCAGTCACAGAATTTTGAAATTAGAGAATTGGGGAGGAGGCAGAGGAGGCCGCTAGGTAGTGCAGTGGGTAGAGCACTGTACTTGGAACCAGGAAGACTTTCCTTCCTGAGTTCAAATCTGGCCTCAGACACTTACTAGCTGTGTGACCCTGGGCAAGTCATTTAACCCTGTTTGTCTCAGTTTCCTCATCTGTAAAATGAGCCGGAGAAGGAAATGGCAAACCAGTCCAGCATCTTTGCCAGGAAAACCCCAAAGAATCAGACACAAATGAACAACCACAGTAGCATGGAGGGGTGGAAGAAAATGCCTCATGCTCCCTTGAAGGTGTTTCTTTTTTTCTCTTGAACAGAATTCTGAAGGTAACAAGCATTTGATTCCTTTTCTACTGCGGAGATCTTACCTTAGCAACTTGGGTGAGAACTCCTAGCGTGGAACTGAAAGACTTCTAAGAGAAATGGTCCCATTCCCCACAAGCAGATTGCCTGCTGAAGGGGGCTGTCAGCCAAGTGGTGGCCATGATCCCCCGCTGATCCTGGAGCCCCATCTTTCTTTAGAAACCTGACTTACAATGTACAACCAAACCTCTTCAGTCTGTGCTCCGGACAATTCAGAAATGGTGACAATGAACCAGGGCAAGCTCAAGTCTATCTTTGCTCTAAAATACACAGGAGGGGTGGCTAGGTGGCACAGTGAATAGAGCACCGGCCCTGGAGTCAGGAGGACCTGAGTTCAAATCCGGCCTTGGACATTTAACAATTAACTATCCGTGTGACCTTGGGCAAGTCACTTAACCCCAATTGCCCTCCAAAAGGCAAAAAGAAAGAAAGTTTTGGGGCAGCTAGGTGGTGCAGTGAGTAGAGCGGTAGTCAGGAGGACCTGAGTTCAAATTCAGCCTCAGACACTTAACACAAAAAACCAAGCTATGTGACCTTGGGCAAGTCACTTAACCCCAATTTCCCTCCAAAAAGCAAAAAAAGTTAAATAAAATACACAGGAAAAAAGTTCTTGCTGAGAAAATTAATCATATCAACAGATTGCAGGGAACTATGTTTTTTAAAAAAAAATTCTACCTGAACCCTTTGCAAAGCAAAGCAGTCTATATGCTAATTACAAACTAAACCTGTGTGAGTGTGAGAGTATACATATACAAATAGAACATTCTGTGTACATGTTGTTTCCCCCATATAGAAAGTAAGCTTCTTGAGGGCTTTTCCATTTCCTTTCTTGTCTTTGTATCCCTAGAGTCTTATACACAGGAGGTAATCAATAAATGTGAATTGAATTGTATTGACTTTTGAAAACATAATATAAATTAATGGGGAAATAAGAGTTTGGAAAAAGTAATTCCACCTTAGAGGCAACTTTTCAACAATACGTCTTTTTCTCTTTATTTAAGAGATACCCATGCTCTGAGATCCAACAGCAAATGGGATAAAGGAAGCATCCACTGAGGGACATCTCAGTTCTGTTGCTTTCATTTCTTCCCATCCTGACCCAAGTTTCTCCAGTTTTGCCTCTCCTGGGAGGAAGTAAAGAGAACAATAACCAAAAATCTCCCTTTTGTCCCAAGCTGGAAACCAAAGCCTTATTAGATAGTGAGTTTCCAAGAGAGGAGCCACCTGCCAAAAGAATCAGCTGTTGAGAAATTACCCTGCAATCTAAATCCACAGGAAATGATTTTTTCTAGCTAACTCCAACTGAAGTCAAAATTATTGAACAAAGTTCCCATAATTCAGACTCTCTGCCCTAGCCCAAAGGATGTGGACTCTTCAGAAGTTAACCTCCACCTACAATCATATATTACATCACAAAGCGGGCGTGGGGGGAGGATGAGATGAGAACGGTTATCTTCCAATGTCTTTCTTCTGAAAGAGTTGAGGAGTCTGGTAGAATTTCCAGGAGAGAGTTAGGAATTAGCTTCCAATGTCCCTTCCAGTCCTGAAAGTTTATGATTCTATGAATCATAAAACAATAGACCTATAAAGGGCCAGAGATCATCTGACACTCAGACAGGGACAGAGATCCACTGAGGTCTTTGCCTGTTTTGTTTCTAAGTACAGCTCCATTTTAGGGTGTCCAGGTGGTACAGTGGACAGAGTTCTAGGCCTAGAATTAAGAAGACTCATCTTCCTGAGTTCAAATCTCACCTCAGACACTTACTAGCTGTATGACCTTGGGCAAGTCACTTCACCCTGTGTGCCTCAGTTTCCTCATCTGTAAAATGATCTGGAGAAGGAAATGGCAAACCACTCTAGTATCTTTGCCAGGAAAAGCCCAATTGGGATCATAAGGAGTTAGACATGACTGAAACAAATGGACAACAACAAATGTGTCCTAGAAGACCCCAAAGTTAAGGGAATAGTGATTTATCTCACTGTCATCTAGGGAGAAGGCAAGCATCTAGGAATGTCAAGGGAAGAGTAGGAATGCCCCTATTGTCTCCTAAGAGCTAAGGAAGAATTTTAACAACCAAAAAACTTCTTCAAGTACATATCTGATCTCCCCTCTGAAATTAGAAGCTCCTTGAGTAACCAGACTGAATCCCATTATTCTTTGTGATTCCTATCTGAGCTTACATATACTAAGTGCCCTATAAATATGTGAATGAATGGATGAGACCATCCCAGAAAATGCCCCTGAAGTTACACTCAAGTTGAGAGATACAGAAATGCAGGAGTCCTGTACACCACATGTAAAGTGATTTGGAACATTGAA
Source organism: Petaurus breviceps papuanus (assembly GCF_028583685.1). Taxonomy (NCBI): domain Eukaryota; kingdom Metazoa; phylum Chordata; class Mammalia; order Diprotodontia; family Petauridae; genus Petaurus; species Petaurus breviceps. Next base: position 24,921,534 of record NW_027185761.1, read on the forward strand.
GAGAAGGTTTGAGAGACTAGAAAGGGACAGTGCCTTTTTTGGATGGTGGCCAGCTCATAAACACTCTGCTAAACTACCCTGTTAGGTGGCCTCAGATTTCCAGATTCGTTTTCCTCATAAAGTGGATAAAGAAGATATCCTAAGGAAGCTGGCCATCCAGGGTGTTCAAGGGGCAAAGGATTGGGTTGAATAAATAATGACCCAGTTTGAATCCAAGAGAGTTTTATCCTCCCTGCTGCCTCTGGGAAGCTGAAGGGCAAGAAAAGTCCATAAGAAAGGCTGGACTTGAGGGTTCTGTCTAGAAAAGCCAGAGGGAATGAGGTCAACATGAATGGCTGACAGGCATCCTCCTCTTCTCCCCCTCCCCAACTCCTTGCACTGTGGCAAGTGGAAAGATGGAAAGCTATGGAGACAAAGCCCCAGGTACCAATCCCAGCCCTGTGCCTAAAGCATATGTGTGACTTCATCACTCCTCTCTCCAACAAGTCTCTGTGGCTCCCTCTTAAACTCCAAAGAAAAGCCATCTCCTCTGGGTGACATTTAGAGCTCTCCACAAGATGGTTCAACCCTCTTTTTCTAGACTTATTTTACATCGCTCCCCTTCATGAACTCTACATTACAGATAAACCGGGTCTACTTCCTGTTCCCAGCCCATGATATTTTGTCTTCCATTTCTGCACCTTTAAATAGACTGCCCCCAGATACACACACACACACACACACACACACACACACACACCACCCCATTCCTGGAAAGCTCTCCATGCTCATCTCCACTTCTTAGAAGCTGAGCTCAAGGCTCAGCTCAAGAGACACCTTTTACATCAAGTCTTTCTTCATGTCCCACCCACCTACCCAATTATACCATTATTTGCTTTTTATATATTTTATATTGACTTCTCTGTGAACATGTTCTTCCACCACCACCACTACAAATACACACACACACACACACACACACACACACACACACACCTCTATGAAATAGAGGACTGCATTGGTTTTGTCTTTACATATATACATATTTTTTTAAACCACATCTCCCCATCTCACCCAGTCTTGAAGTGTGTGACATCTCATGGGCCTGATCTCACTGCTATGAACATGGAAGCTTTGACCTGCTCTGTAGCTGACCTGGACCTCTGGTAGATTATTTTGGCAACTCTCTGTAGGATTCTTCATATAGAGAAATGACAGAAAGCAGGGAATTTAAGACTATCAGTACTGCAATAGCCCAGGCAAGAAATGATGGGAGGTGACTGAACTAGGTGGGAAACTGAGGGAGCAGGAAAAGCCTCAAGAGATGTTGTGGAGGGAGAATCAACAGGATTTCATGAGGGAGTGCCTGTGTAGGATGAGGATGAGGGAGAGGGAGGTTAAGGATGACCCTGGGATTATGAATACAGATTACTACAAGGATGGTGGTACCCTCAACAGAAATGGAGAAATCTGGAAGAGGGTGTAACAGCAAGCACCCTAACATACCCAGGATGGCTGCTAGCACAGGTTCTTTGATCTGCGTTACTAAAGGAAACCAACTTTAAAAGTGTCAACAATCTTTAAACATTATATATATATATATATATGTTTATATATACACACACACATACACATACACATACACATACACATATACATATACGTATACATATACATATAATTCACTTAGTTCAGGGGGAAAAGTCAGGATCCTGCACTTCAGAAAATACAAACAGAAATTACAAGCAGACAAAAAATACGGACAGAGAAAATAACACAGTTCAACAGATAAACAGACAGGGCTTCTAGCTGAATGACCATTATATATATAGTTAGTTAGTTACCAGAGAGAGAAGTACCAACATCTGGGTTTTCAAAGCCAGGGGGTTCAACAGCTACCCAGAGTCTCATCTGGTCAAATCACACAAATCTTCCCATTAAGTGAGCCCCAAAACAAAACCTCACCTCAGATATATACCTTTCTTCAAGGTCAGAAGACATCATAACCTTCATGACCCACTGCCTAATTACAAAAATAACAAAAGGTGTGAACCTTCCTGAAAAACAAGCCTCCCCCCAATCAAGCCCCTCCTGTTGGGTTTCACTTGAGGCCCAATAAGGGGCAGGGAAGATCTTCAAATTCCCTTACCATTATAGAGGAGTAAGTCTAGGAGGGAAGAAAAGTGCTACTTTGACAATCTTGAATCTGAGATGTCAATAGTCCATTAAGCTAAGGTACCCAGCAAACAACTGGTGATGTTGGCCTAGAGTTCAGGACAGATATTAGCCCTGATATATAGAATCTGGAGTATATGTGTGGAATTGGTCATTGGATCCATGGGAACAGATGTGTTCCAAACTGGAGAGAGCATAGAGAAAGGAAATAAGGTGGGTTGAGAGGTGACCCAGAGTTGAATATAGTTAAAAGTTTATTTAAATATAACCCGTCTCTCAACCTACTCTTCCAAATTTCAAACTGAGCCAGTTAAGGCCCTTAGGGGGACCCAGTTTGGGATTGAACTCCCATGCAATGCATGTCAATCCAGCTTGAGAGAAATTATAACATGGACACATATACACACCCTAATTTCATTTCTCTTTCTTAGAACAGACTCTGTTTCAAAATAGAGGTTCAACAGTACCTGTCTCCTGAGGCTGTCATGAGGATCAGATGAAATGTTTGTAAAGTTCTTTGCAAACCATAAAGCATTCTATAAATGCAAGCTATTATTATTATTATTATTATATTTCTTTTGTATATAGCTTATATTTACCTAGTTATATGCTGTTGTTTCCTCTCAGTAACATATAATAGCAATAATAGCTAACTTTACATAGCACTTGGATGTTTATAAAACATATCCATATATAAATATCGATGTAAATGTAGATATAGTTATAGAGATGTAGATGCAGATGCAGAAATAGATATAGATATAGATCATTCCATTCCCACAACAACTTCTGAAATAGGGAAAATGCTATCATCCCCATTTTACAGGTGAAGAAATTGAAGCTGAGAGTGACTGAGGAATTGCCCAAGGTCACACATATCTAGTAAGTACCTGAGGCAGGATTGGAACTCAGGCCTCCCTGACTCCAAGTCAGGTGCTCTATCTGCTTATACCATTTACATACCTAAAATGTTTTTAAAATGGGCAGCTTAGGTGGTATAGTGGATAGAGTGCTAGTCATGTAGTCAGAAAGACATCTCCCTGAGTTCAAATCTGGCTTCAGACACTTACTAGCTGTGTGACCCTAGGCAAGTCACTTAACCCTGTTTGTCTCAGTTTCCTCATCTGTAGCATGAACTGGAGAAGGAAATGGCAAACCACTCCAGCATCTTTGCCACAAAAACCCCAAACAGGGTAACAGAGTCAGATACAACTGAAAATGACTAAAGAACAACCTAAAACATCTTAAGAGCAGAGACTTTTAAAAATTACCTTGCATTTGTTTTGTTTATTCTTACATATTACGAATTGTTTCTCCCAATAGAATGTAAGCTCCCTGAGGACCACTGAATGTTCTCCTTGATATTGCCAGCTCTTTCTGAAGTCCCTGGCACACAGTAGGGGTTTAATAAATTCTTGATGAATCAAATCAAATTGAATCTGAAGCCTTGTCTGTGGCCCCTGGCTTTATAGAAGCAGCAGATTCATGTCTAAAGAGATGGGGGGATGGGGTAGAGGGAATCCAGATGGCTGACAGTCGGGGTCTTTCCTACCTAATGCAGCCTGGCATAGGGGGAGTGGGGAGAGAGGTGTTCCCAGGCTCAAGCTAAGGTGGAGAACCTCGAACTGAAGGCAGAAGCAGGTCAAAAACTAAATTAAGCCAAAGATTGGGCTCAGATCCTCCTTCCTCCCCTCTCAGGGAATATAATCAGACTCTAGCATTTGGGGGACAGCTGGGGGAATTTGGGGCTTGGGTTATTGGCCGGTAGAAGGGCTCTGACCCCTTTATCTTATTTCCACGAGGTTCCCCAGAGTGTTCCAGGTATTCCCATGAGCTCCCTCCCCCTCACATTTTCAATCTTCAATAAGTACTAGGATAAAATTTCTGGCACCAGGCCTGGGACAACCCTGGGGATTCAGGAGACTTCGAGTTCCAAAATGGGGTGGGGGTGGATAGGGAAGGAATGTCTCAGGAAGTTTTTAATGAAGCAGGTCCCATGAGAGTGACTCACATAAACCTTGGAGCAGACCCTGGAACCAGGCCCATCTACATCTCCAGAGATGAACTGATAAGTAGGCCAGATAGGCAATCACCTACAGGGTGTGGGTTTTGATAGATTATTGGGGGACTTTTCTGCTCTGTGTCAGTCAACCTCCCCCAAAGCTCTGCTATACTGCCTGGGCTCCTCTCAAGAAAGCAACAGATGATGCTTCCTCCCAAGGGGCTGACTCCAGAGAACTAAGGGAGATCGAGCATCAGGTTTCCCCCACTCAGTGTTCCAGCCTAGAATTATAGAAAGTCAGAATTAGAAGGCACTTGAGTTGGAGTCAGGAGTCTAGAGTTCAAATCTTCACCATTCACTAAACATTATATGACCTTGAACAGAATCCTTTCCTCCCAGAGGCTTGTCTCTCCTATTAAGTGGAGGTGTTGGCCTAGACATCAGCATTATAGTTCTAGGACTGAGAGAGACCTCGGGCATCATCTAATCTGATTTTACAGATGAGGAAACTGAGACCCAAGGAAGTAACATGATTTTCCTAAGGTCACACAAGTTGTGTCAGAGATAGGATTTGAACCCAGGACCTCTGGCTCCAGGGTCAATTGTTTTTTCTGTTCTCTAAAGAGCCCTTCCAGCTAGCTCTAACACTGGGATCTTGTCCTATCCCCCTTCTCTTATAGGAGAGTAAACTGATATCCAGAAAAGGGACATGACTTCATACAGATGCTCAGCGGCCAAGCCAGGACTAGAATCCAGGTCACCACCTCCCCCGCCTTGGGCTCTTTCAGGAGGGCAGACTCAAGGACATCACTGTGACAACACTGGGCAGAACCAAAAGAAGATGATGGAAGGCACTTGTAACAAATGTCTATTCTATAGTCACACAATTTTCCCAAGAGCTGACATACCCTAATATCCGCCCCAACGCCTCAGATGGTCCTGGTGCTGCTTCCTCAAGAACACAGGAAGAAGGATCCTTGGAATATGACCGTGCCGAATCTACACGTGAAATGATCACTCAGTCTACACTAAGCCTTTTATTAACTCTGTATATTTTGTTTGTACCGAGTTATTTTCATGTACTCTCTTCCATTAGAACATGAACACTTTGAGGGTAAAGAATATGAACTAGTTTTTGTCTCTTTGTATCCTCAACACTATCATTCCATCTGATACATAGTAAGGGCTTAATAAATACTTACTGGAGGATTAACTTCATACCAGGCAAGGTGCCAAGCCTCAGCAATAGGAAAAAAAACAAATAACAGTGCCTGGCCCTCTAAGAGTTTACAATCTATCCAGAGACCAAAAGAAATACAAAATAAATATAAAATAATTCAGCGGCCAGGGACTGGCACCTGGATATACCAGGAAACAGCATGTGTTAAAGGGCCAGGTATTCTAAGAGAGGGAAGGAAATGGATTCCAGGCCAATACAAATGTACAAATATGGGAGATGGAGTGTTATATTTGAGCAATAGCACGAACCAGTTTGGCTTGGCCAAAGGACATGAAGGAGACGTCTGATAAGGCTGGGTAGGTTAGTTGGAGACACTGTGTGAAGGGCTTTACATGCCACACCAAGGTGTTTTTTATTTGATTCTAGAGGTGATAGGGAATCAGTTTATTGAATGACGTGGTCGAGCCTATGCTTTAGACATATGACTCTGATGGCTGTGTGAAACACGGATCATATCCTATTATTCAATTTGCTTTTTAATCTACTTTTTTCAGAGGTGCAACTTGTAAATTCTGTAACTATACCTTAGCTTTAGTCTGGAATCTCCCTTGCCACCCTCTCCTATAAGGAGAAGGTGAAAAGAAGGCCACACATTGCCCACACGTGCTACTGGATGGACAAGCCACTAAGTGAGCCCATCAGTACATTAATTTTGGACAGACACTGAAGATGGACAGTGAGACCAGAATTGAATGGGAGGAGATCATGCTGGGTCACATTTGAGAAACTAGTCAACACTTCCAACTAAGCTACTCTGAGACACAAAAGTCCATCTTTTTTCCATCAATATTCTCCCAGAGATGCTAATAGACTGCGAATCATGGAACTCTACAACCTTCAAAAGAATCAAGCTTAGAGGTGAGCCGAAGGTAAATGGGAAAAAGTGACAAATCAGACATCATCAAGAATGTGTATAATTGTGACAAAAGCTCAGATACTTAACACAAAAACTAGTCATGTGACCTTGGGCAAGTCACTTAACTCCAACTGCCCTCCAAAAAAAAAGGCAAAAAAAAGAACCTTCGGATCAGGCCTCAGACACTTAATACAAAAACCAGCCATGTGACCTTGGGCAAGTCACAACCCCAATTGCCTTCCAAAAAAGCAAAAAAAACTGTGACAAAAGGAGGTGGGACCAGTTAAGTGGCACAAAAGAGAGACAAGAAATAAGGCATTCAAGCACTGCAATGGTATCCCCAGAATATTTAAAAAAAGAAAAAAACAGGAAGAGATATGGTGTATTGGATGGATCCCTTATGGAAAACTTAAAGAATGACATGAAAACAAATCCCACAGGATAATATGGAGAAAGTTACAATCTGCAGTGGTGACATATATCAATCTTAAAGGGCAAGAACCATTTCATTTTTTGTTTTACATACCCAGCACCTAGCTTTAATGCATGTCATACAGCAAGTGCTCAATAAATGTTCATTGACCAATTAATTGACTTCAGGCCCATCAGAGCACACCACCAGGATAGGTATCTGAAAGGCCTCAATGGAGAATGCAGTGTATTGTCATAGAAAGAGCCCAGATTTGGAAGTCAAGGGATGCGTGTTCTGGTCTTGGCTCTACTACCTCCAGGAAATCACCTTACCTCTATGTGCCTCAGTTTCCTCATCTGTAAAATGAAAAAGATGCATGATATGAGCCCTAAGATCCTTTCCAGCTCTAACATTCTGTGTTTCTGGGATTTCTGTCTTCCTTTGTGTTTCAGAAAAGGCTGTTTCTAAAAATTCTTCCTTAAAAAAATCACTTGAAAAATTCCTTTCATCTTTCTCTTGCCATATAGTCAGAAAGCAGCTAAGGTCCCAGACTACTAATCCTTTGCATAAATTCATTTAAACAAAATTCTTCTGTGGTATGCTCAAGCAAAAATCCTCTTAAAGTTTATAGACATATGTATATTACACTGGGAAATCGAAGGACTAAGTCTCTAAATGTCCATATTGGAAATACACTTACATCCTCATACACTGCCTGAGGTGAAGCCTCAGTAATCCTGCCAGACCAGAATGTTTTTGGCACTCCTGGACACAGAAGCAATCTCAGCAATGTCAGGATGGTCTCTTTGAAAACAGCATTTAGCCATGAGGTGCAGAGAATGTACTGAGTTTCTAGCTGATCAGAGCAAAGACTAGCTGAAGTCAGTCCCATGGATACCTGAATCCAAACTTCAGGAGGGACAACCCAGCTTTTGACAACAAGAGCTGCTGCTTCTGTAGGTATAGAAAGAACCATTTTGTCCTTTCGGTAAATTCAGTCTAAACAGAGAAATTGTGTGGGAACTGAAAAAGCAGAAAAGCTCTGTTGCCTGCCTTTTCCCATCAGTGGACAAATGGGAAAAGCAAGGCGAAGACTGAATTTGCTGACTTAACCAAATCTTTCTCAGCTTCTCTTCTGTTGATCTGGTTGAAAAATTTCCTTTAAAATGATTTGGCAGAAAAAAACACTGGGGACTCTGAATCAGAACTGGGGTCAGACCCTGGAGCTGACACTATCCAGGTGGCCTTGAAGACTCTTCCCTCCCACTGGGTCTTAGTTTCCTCATCTATAAAATGCAGATAACATTACATTCATTTCCTACTTTGCAAGTTGGTGGGAGAAAAAAATCTTTTTAAACTATAAAGTACTAAGTAAATATGAGTCAGTAATAGGGTATTTTGAGTCTGTACCTGTAATTTTACTGGCATAGAGAAGTCCCTACTATAGACACTGCCTCCATTCATGTAGGTCCATGTCTGCTTTGGAACTGATCCTCAGAGAGGAGAAGTGACTTTCCCAGAGTCACACTACTGGTCAATGGCAAAGCCAGGACTAGAACCCAGGTTACCTCCTTCCCTAGTCCCATACCCTTTCCACTGACCCACAAACAAGGTGAGTTCTTCTGGGAGGGCAGAATCAAGAAGGTAATTGTGATGGCACTGAGACCATGATTAGTATGGAATATATCCAAAAGATGGAGCCCAATCAGAACAAACTTCTAAGACCTCACAATTTTCCTGCGGATGGACCCAAACCTATCACTCCAGAGCTGCCTGGGGCATAAGGGGTTAAGTGACTTGGGCAGAATTACACAGCCAATATACTAGTAGAGGGAGATTGAAACCCAGAATATCATGACCCTATGTCCAGCACTTAGCACAAGTTCATAGACCCCAATTTAAGAACCTCCATCCTAGAAGAATGGATCCTTAAGTGAGGTTTTAAATTTCTCCCCTGGCTCTCCTCACCCCAGTCTTCAAATTTTGCCATTTGGCAACCAGTTGAAGGAAGTGGGGATGTTTAGTCTAGAGAAGAGAAGACTCGGAGGGCATATAATTAGCTGCTTTCTAGGGCAGAAAAGGATAAGATAGTGTCATGGAAACAACAAACATGAACTTGGACAGACTCCGAGAGATAATGAAGGATAGAAGAGCCTGATATATTATGGTCATGAAGAGTCAGACATGTTTTACTGGCCATCGTGTGGAAGAGGGGATAGACTTGGTGCTCTTGATCTGAGAGAGCAGAACTAGAGAAATGGGTGAAAGATACAAGGAGGCAAGTTTAGACTTCCTATTAACATAAAGGTATTTTTTACCACTTAAAACACTCCCAGTGTGGACCAGACTACCCTGGGAGAGACAGCACAGGATTCTGTATTGCTGGAGGTCTTCAAGAAGAGGCTGACTGGCCAGTTGTCAGGTATGAAGCCGAAGACTTGTGCAGATGAAGGTTATTAGGTGATTTCTGAGGCCCTTTCAGTTTTAAGAGTCTACAATTCTGTGATTCAATGAGGGACATGAGCAGGCATTTTAAAGGGTCTTTCCAATGTCTAACCAGGTAGGTGACAGCCAGGGAAAGCCAGCCTTCACTCTTACACATGGCCCATTACACTGAAACACAGGTGAATACATTTACCATGAACTCCATGTCTTGCCTTCCTGAAAATGAACCTGAAACTTTTTATACTCAAAGCAAGAAGAAGCAAAAACATCTCCTTTCCAAACACTGCTCTGATGCCACCCCTTTTAAAGAACAGCAAATCTGACAGGTTTAGAATTGAACACAACACTGTTAAGAAAGTGGAGAGAGGATTTAAATACCTTGTCCTGAATTCCCCTGTTATTCTTTCTTACAGAGACATTTTCATAGGACTGCATCTCTTGCCCTTAGCAGTTTCATACCATAGCCAAGATATCATCCCAGGTCCAGGAGATATGAATGATAAAAGATTGGCCTTAAATCTAGACAAAGGAGATATTCAAGTTGAAAACTGAAAGAGAACTACCAAAATAAGAACTGGGTCATCTCCCTGGCTATGATGCCAACCTATTTTGTGACCTTGATTAAACAAGTCACTGCCCTCTCTGGGCCTCAGTTTACTCCTCTGTGAAATAGAAGGGCTGAATTAAACTGTCCCCAAGGTCTCTTTCAGTTCTAACATTCTCAAGTCAACTGAGAACCCAATCAAAGGAATTTGATTCAATTCAGACAGCATGTTAGTGGAAAGAGACCTGCATTCAAAGTTGGCCTCTGCCATCCACCTCCCATGCGACTGCTGGCAAGTAACTTAATGTCTAGGCCACAACTTCCTCATGTATACAATGAGGAGTTGGAACATACAGCCCCTAAAGGCCCTTTGAGGTACAGATCTACAATCTATGATATCTGAGCCTTCAATTAATTCACCTAACCCCTCTGGGCCTCAGTTTCCTCATCTGTAACATAAGGGAGTTGACTTAGATGGCTCTATGATCTTGTGATTTATGAACTTGCAATAAAATCATTTAATCTCTCTGGACCTCGGTTTCCTCATCTGTAAGATGGGCCAGTTGGGCCAGTTGACCTTCAAGGTATGATACCAAGGATTCCCTCCATCCCTAAATCTTCTAATCCTACCAGGTTGGTTTTATGGCAGAATATGGAGTGAGGGGAAAGGGAGCTGAGAATTAAGATAAAAGGCAGATGTCAAGGAGTTTCTCCCAAACACCATACACAGGGTCTGGGCATAGCTGGGGCAGGATTTAATCGTTCACCACAGTGTCAATGCAGGCCAGTGCCAAAGGAAAACAAACTGCCTCTCACTTGTTCACCAACAGACTGGCTGTTTCCTCAGGTCTGGCCCAGAAAGCTGATGGAGGTCTGCATTGCTCTCCTGAGCCCCCTGGTGACAAGTTGGGAGAGCGGCCTTCACACCATGCCATCAGAGCAGTCAAAGCTTGGCAGCCCCCAGAGCTGCAGGCTACAGAGGAAACACAGGTGTCTGCAAGTCTGGACTCCCTCTAATCAGCTGAAGCTTCTCCCCTTAGCATCTGGAGACTCAGAGACCTCCTGTGATTTCTGGCCAGCCAGGATGCTGAGACAGATCCCGGAGGAAGAAAAAAAACAATAAAGGATGGAGGGAAGGACACCAGATTGAATGTTTTCTAGACATATACCCTAGGTGTCATATACATCTTGCCTCTCCCCTTCCAACCTTAACTCTTCCCACCAACAAGGAATGGGCTTAAGGCTTCCAGTTTCATTAGATTTAGAGCTGATAAAGACCTTACAAGTCCTCCAGTTCAACCTCTTGTTTTACAAATGAGGAAACTGAGGCCCAAGGTCACACAGGTAATAATGCCATAGTTAATATTTGAACCCAAATCCTCTGACTGCAAGTCATTAGTCTTTCCACTATATAACCCTTTGAGGAAAATGAGGCCTAAAGATCAGAAATTAGTTTTCCAAGTTCTCACATAGGAAATAAATAGCAAAGGCAGAATTCAGACTCATCCATTCTCCTGGTTCCAAATCCTGTATTTTTTTTTAATTAAGTGCAGAGAACCAGGAGTAGCATTCTGGTCTGTGACAAGAAAGGAATAGAATCAGAATGCCTAGAACCAAGAGAACATCAGACTCAGCCCCACTTCAAGAGAGTAAAGTAAGTTATTCTGATCCCCTTTTACAGATGAGACAGTTGAGGTCAAATGAGTTGCCCAAGGACACACAGCTAGCTGGAGGGGTAGGGGAATGGAGAACAGATGCTAGGTCTTCTTTCTCCTCTTGCAATATTCCTCTCGTCACATTATTCTAACTCTCCTGACTAGCTCTGCTGCAGTGATGCCACCACAGACCACATCTGTCACTGAATGGCGAAATCCACCTCTGTGACCAGAAAGAATGGGCTGCAGGTACATTTTTTCACACTGATAGACAACACAGACTTTTCCATAACCAAGGGACAGTTTCTGTTAACTAACCCAAGCTGAACAAAATCAGCCTTTTGCCTCTGATCCTATGATAGAATAAATCTTTCTTAGACAAAAAAAAAAGAGACTTTCAGAAGCTTCTCACTAAGGAAGATGTTCAGTTTCTGCCTTTACAATGTACAGAGGTTGCAGAATTTGTTCCTTTGGGGGATCCCAAAATCATAGGCTGAGATGGCTGGTAGGCTCCTCCACAGATATCTGCAGACTCCCCCTCACTCAAAGTCTGACGGTAGATTCCTAGGCCAAACAGATTTAGGGTTGCTCCAGGGAAAGAATATACATTTATATGTGTCCCCACTGTGTAAGCAGAGGTATATGCCTGTGGTAAAGAACCAAATAAAACTCCTCTTGCCCAAAAAAAATGCCTCCCTAGTGCATGTGTGCCCTGATAATGAAAAGCATATCATTGGAGACTTCTTTCTTTGGCATAAAGCTATATTTCCTACAAAAAGGCAACCATCCCCTCTACAGAGGGGGAAAAAACATTGCATAACTCATCAGTCAGTAACACTTCAGTGTGAATGAGTTTATCAAAATCTTCCCAAATGTTGAAGAAGAGAAATAACACTAACACAGTGAAAAGAAATTAGGAAACAAAAGGATATAGGAAAGACAGAAGTAAAAGCAAAGACTTGAGGAACAATGAAGTTTTATTTATATCAAAATTTTACTTGTAGTCAATCCTGAAGGAAAGGTATCACTACCACCAGGAAAGGAAGGATACTTACAATATAGCTACTGGAATCAAAATTCCAAAATAACTCAACAGTTAGAAAAATGGGTCAAACTGAATAAGATGAAACTTGAGGGATAAATGTAAAGTGCTATACCTGGGACTCAAAAAGTCAATTGCACAAGTATAAGACAAGTGCTTAGAAAGCAGGTTGTGTGGAAAAGACATGGAGATCTCAACAAACAAGAGAGTGATTCAATATAAATAGCAATGGAACATTGCAGCTTAAGATGCTAATGTAATCTCAAGCATTAATGTAAACCTACTATAGAGGAGAAAGGTGAACATGATCAGCCCTACTCTGACCAAATCACGAATAATGAGATTCTGTTATACTGAATTAACTCACTCAGCAAAACAGGCAATTCATTGCATGTCCATCATAGCTTAGACAACATGTCCTTTCACAGTAACCCCTGAAGTTAACTGGATCTAACTTAGAAGACAGTGGGAGGCAGGGACAGGCTCATGATACATAGCATAAAAACATGTGCCCCCAAGAAGCAAGGGGTTACAAACTTTGTAAATGTAAATTATCATTATTAACTGCAGAGTATACAATAGAGGACTTCAGAAGAGTATTGTAGGTGAAAAAACAGCAAAGGATAGATGTGAATGAATTAAGCACAAAAGTTAAGCATGAGGGTATCAGGATGCAAGGTATGGAAAAGGTGAACATGGTGTCTTGGGAAACCCCAGGTTTCTGTGCCATCTTTTAGGGGTTCAGGAAGCTCCATCACACGCCCAAAGGATGTCCTTCCTGGTAGAACTTCAGGGAGCCATGATGGCAGAGTAAGAATAAATTGCTGGAGATCTCCCATACTCACCCCCAAATAACCATAAAATACTGCAACAAAGTAAATACTGGAACAGCAGAACCAAAAAAAGACAGGGTGAAACAACTTTTAGCCCAAGAAACTTGAAGGACTGGCAAGGAAGGTCCATCTCACTTGGGTGAAAGAGGAACACAGTTCAGGATGGGAAGTGTCCCAGCAAGCCAGCCCCAAGACCCATCTCAGCAAACCATTGTTTGATCCTGAGCCCCAGTGTGGTGGAGCATGCCAACACCAGGACCCCCCACATGCTTTACCAAAGCCAGGAGAACTGGCAGACTCCAGCTCTAAGGACCACCACTTGCTTCAGTATAGCCCCAGGCAAACAGGCCTACTCCAGCAGCCAAAGGATGTCCTTCCTGAAAATGGCAGGCAGTGGTGAGATTTAGGTGGGTCTGCAGAAGTAATAGCTCATAATAAACTCGTAGGGTGCCTACGGGGAATGCACCTGCAACAGGAGCCACTCAGCAGACTGCTTCTTGCATGCACATAGCCTGACCAAGAGGTATTTGTTCCCCTCCCCCTAAGGTTATAAGGTTATAATAGCCCCCTGCTAGAATGGAGATGGGAATGGTACCTACTAGAACATCTTAAAGCAAACACCAAATCTCCCAGCTCTTGTCAATAAGATTTCAAGCTCTTCCAGTCACTCAAATGCATAATGACAAATGGGACCAGAAACCAGAAAGGGAAGAAATGAGTTTTTCCTTTGAGATCACATTCTTCTTTCCCAAGGCTGAACCTGTAGAACTCAGTAGACACTGAGTAGCCACTCTGATCCAAAAAGAAAAAAAAAAACAGAAAACAACAGAAAAGCTAGTCCACCTCTGCTCCATCTCACTCCGATTCCAACAGCCCCCCAAGACGAGGCTGACTTTAGAGATCCTGATGTTTCAAGACCACTCACTTTAGCCCCAAACTCCTGGGCTCACTCTGAACTCTAAAGCAATTACAACAATTAGGAGACAGCACAGTGCACCAGAAGTCACTAGAGTCAGAGGACATGGGTTTGAATACTATTTATAATGCTCCCTCTTCAAATTACCTACCTTGGGTAAGTCACTTAACAACCCTGGCATTACTGAATGGGCGTTACCTCACTCTAAGTGAGTACATGAAAAGGTCTTAGCCTAAAAGGGCCAGGGTCTCCCACTGCATCCTGGGTCCTTTCCAGTCATCCTGATGAATATCTGGTCACTGGATCCAGATGGCTCTGGAGGAGAAAGTGAGGCTGGTGACCTTGTACAGCCCTCCCTCCCTCCCTAAAGGAGAGATAGAAATAAGTCAAAGTCAACTGCAAGTCAGGTCATCATCTCCCTGATGCCATGGTCCTCTTCCAAAACAAAGTACAAACACAATAACAACAATGACAACCCTGGATCTCCATTTCCTATAAAATGATATGATTGGGCTAGATGACCTGTGAGGTCCTTTTAAGCACTAGAACTATAATTCCATGAATTACTGAGCATCCATTTTATGCTAAAACATTTATTCAATAGATGTTTATTGAAGCCCTACTTTGTGCCTTTCCCTATACTAAATGCTCCAAGAGATACAAAGACCTATTAGCACAGGGTTCCTGCTCTCAGGGAATGTCTAATCTACTTGGGAAAATAAGGCATGCATACTTTAAAAGTGAGGCAACAAATATAAGAATTAGCTATTAGTTAAGATAATACCCAAGAAGATACAAGACAAAACAACTGGCATGTGAGTGGCAAAGTCATCTGTCCCGAACAATCATCATCGTCATTGTTAATATCACCCTTCTCGTCTCTTTCAATGGTGTTCAGACAGAAATGGCCCTGGGACAAATCTCCCTTTTGCTATTACTCTTCTATATTGAATGTTCTGAGAACTGTTCTCCAGGTGAAGAAAACAACTGCTTCCAGTAATGAAATAAAAGTCTTGGCACGTCAGCTCGTCTTCTGTATTTGTCATCCAAAGGTTCCTGGGGACCACTCCCATAGCAGACAGGACAGCAAGGGCAGCAAGTACCTCACCCTGTCCCCACATGACTCTGATTCCTCCTGCTGGGTCTCTCTGTATTTTAAGAGGCTTTCAATCAATGCAATTTGGCTATCAGGAGTATACAGGAGAGCTACATTTATTTTTAAAAAGTGTTTTTAAGTGTTTAAGTTTCTATGGATCAATGTCATGTCTTGGATTTTAAGCAATAGTTTTGTCTGTGATAATGGTTTGCTTTCAGTAGAGTTTATTTGTTGAATTCTAGGCATATTTGGCAAAGCAACAAGAAGTATTTATTTAAGTGTTTAGTATGTGCCAAGCATGGGATCTACCCTTGAAGAATTTATAGTTTACTGTCTTTCTTTTGTTTGTTTGTGTTTGTATCTCTCATGCTTAGCACAGTGCCTGGTATATAGAAGGCTCTTAAGAAATGCTTGTTACCTTGTCTTGCTTGCTTGGGGAAAGAATACATGCATTAGGGGGCAGCTAGGTGGCATAGTGAATAGAGCACCAGCCCTGGAGTCAGGAGGACCTGAGTTCAAATCCAACCTCAGACACAACACAAAAAACTAGCTGTGTGGCCTTGGGCAACTCTCAACCCCAACTGCCCTCCAAAAAGAAAAAAAAAGAATACATGCATTAAAAGTTTAGGTAAGAACCAAATACAACAGTTAGCAAGGGATTTATCATAGGTAAAGATAGTAAATTTCTGAAGCATAATTCTATCAGGTCATGCCTTGGTAGATACTCAGCAGGTGTCAAATTTTTGTAGCCTACAGTTTCTATTGTTTGCTTACTTAATCTAAATAGACTATTAAGATTTGAACCCAGATCTTCTAGCCTAAATTAATCATTCTTTTTACTGTACCATACCACCTCCTAATTCATGAAAGACTATGGAAGTTCAAATTTTGCATCTACTATCAGACTTGACTGATATATCGGTTAGTTTGACCAAATTTTCTTTTGTTTTTTTTTTATTACCAGGGATCACTCTCTGGGTAGAGAAGGGGTCAAGAATTTATTCAGAAATGAAGATGATGCTAAACAAATAATATCGATAAAAATTTAAAATTAAAAGTATGAAACAAGTGCCTACTATGTACTTGGTACTGTGCTAGGTGCTGTGGAAGCCAGCAGGATGTGTAAAATAGTCCCTGCCCCATGAGAAGCACCTAATAAGCTCAATAAAAACATTGGGCAGTAATGTTTAGGGTCCAAAGTGCCCCCAAGAGAGGCTAAGGAGTATAGGAGCTGGGAGGAAGGAGAGACCTCTTAGGGTTATAGTAGTCAGGGGAGTCTTCTTGGAGGAGGTGAGATTGTAGGTGGGTACTGAAGGATAGATAGAAATAAACAAGAGAGAAGAAGGAAGGGGAGCACAGCCTAAGTAGAGAGAAGAGAATAACAAAAGCATTCAGATAAGACCAAGAGTGGATGGGATGGAGGAGAAAGGAGTGATGGTACATGGAGGGACAAGCCTGTCTGGGAGTGGAGAATAGAGACAGGTAAGACTGGAAAGGGAGGTTTGGGTAATATTATGGAAGACATGGAAAACCAATCCTGATGTTAGTGAGGGCGATGGGGAGCTGTGGAGGTGTCTTCAGCCTGACCAACCAAGTATCATCTCTATCATGCATAACTATGTACAGGATACTTTCTATGGTGGGATAGAATTCTGCTAAGCCTGGGAGTTCATGGGATATTTTAATACATATTTTTAATCTAGAGTTCACAAATATAGATATATATACATATATACATACATACATATATATACATATACATATTGCTAGAAGGGGGAGGGTGGTTCATGAACTCAGATGGGAAAAAATACATCTTTTTTTTCAGTAATCTTTGACTTCCTTTGTAAAACTTTGTTTTATTTTATACATTTAAAGATATTATTGAGAGAGGTGTCCATAGGTCTGGCCACATTGCCAAAGGAGTCCATGACACAAAAGGTTAAGAATACCCATTTCCAACGGTCTTTGCCCTTACAGGGGATGCAGAAAGACAGTGAAAAAAAAAACTCACTGGATTTAGAATCAGGGTAGAATTCTAGCTCTCCCACATACTTCCTGCATTATCTTGAGCAAGGTCTTTGACCACTCTGGATCTTAGCTTCTTTACTTGTAAAGTAAGGAGGCTTACCTCAGCCTCCAGGGTCCCTTCCAGGTCTAAGCCTATAAAGCAATGACTTGCTTAGAGAAACAGGGCATGTGCTTAAAAAGAATTAATAATATAAGGTAGCATGTGCCAGTAAGAAAAGCTGACATTCCAGTCCCTTGCAGTTTGTAAAGCCCTTTACATTCATGATCTCTCTTAATACTTGCAGTATCTACACCCCAGGGGAGGTTTATTCCCATTTTTACAAATGAAGAAAGTGAGATTCCAAGGGGGAAGATAATCTGTGTGTGATCACTCAGTGAGTTCTTGTCTGAATTATAGAATCATAGATGTAAAATCAACTCATAGAAACCATTTGGCCACCCTTCCCCTACATATTACAGTTGAGGAAACTAAGGCCAGGGATGTAAAGTAAGTTGCCCCAGGTCACACAAGGAGTAAGCATCAGAGACAGGATTTGAACTCAGGTTTTCAGACTCTGGAGTCAGGCCTCTCCGAATACCAAAGCCTGCATTCTTTCCACTCCTTCTAAAAACTGCCTCTCAGAGAAAAATGATTGAGGAGGTTTGAGCAGAAGATTGACATGTGCAAAGTGGGATTTTAGAATGTATCTAGCAATGCTGTAAAGGATAGATTGGAAGGCAGACCAGAAGTAGATAGATACACCGCTTTGGAATCGTGAAGTCATGGGTTCAAGTCCCACCATTGACACAACCCTGGGCAAGTCAATTAACTTCTCAGTACTCCAACCAGCTCTCTTAAACTATAAATACTGTTTCCTCCTCCACCAAAATACAATGTTTTAAGGACGTACTGGCCAATGGGTTGCTGGTGGTGAGAGGATGAGCTGAGAAATAAGCAAACTGCAGGACAGTGGACTGAGTGTTGAACATAAAGGTAGAAAGACCTGGGTTTAAATCCTATCTCAGACACCAGCTGTGTCAGACACCTGCTGTGTAACCTTGGGTGAGTCACTCTTGAGGCATAAATTCCTCTAAAATGAAGGGTTTGGACTAGGTGACCTCTAAAGTCCTGTCTGCCTCTAAATCGACAATCGGATGGCCTATCTCTTCCAATTTCTGAGTCAGCTGCTCTTTCTGGATATCTCAAATGTGAAATAAATATTTATACAGATTACCTATTAAGTTCCTATTAAGTGGGTTAAGCCCCATCACTCTCTACAGATCATACAGAAAGCAAGGCCATTAAGCTCATGTTGGTGGTTATCAAACCCATTCTGCTGTTCCGATTTCCCAGGACCAGTCCTCAGACCCAGCTGTCAAAGGCCTTCATGAAAAAAGAAATACTACACGCAACCACAAGCAAATAGAATCTGTCCAGAGCACCGCAGGTCCACAGAGCACAACCATGTCTCCACCAGGCAGATATTTACTTATTCAATGACTGTATCAAGGAAAGTTTACATGATAAAACTGGGAAGGGTCCTCCATCAGAGAGTGGAGATGGATGCCCTGAAAGGGTCCTGGATCAGACAAAATCTTATCCAGATGCTTCAGGCAGATGTGACCAAGGGGGCTGGCCTCCCACATCCCTCCTCTTGTTGTCTCTGGGTTGGCCCAATAAGTCTATCTTGACCTCTGCCCTATTTTTGTACTTTAATCTGGGCAACTACATCTTCCTGTCCCGGGTTTTCCTAGGAAGGAGGGCATTTACAAAATGGCATTAAACAAGATGATCAATGCAGGAATTTGTTTTGTTTGCCTATGCATAATTGTTGCAAGGGTTCTCTTCCACCACCATCACCACCACCACTGGAGAGAGGCAGATGGGAGGGAGAGAAAATAAATGCTTATTAAATGAAAAAAAAAATTGTTAAAGATGGCATTGTTTTGGTAAACACAATGGAACTTCCATATCACCTCTATTGGGCATTATTCAACAAGTTATAGAGACAACTTAGTGAAGTGGAAACATCATTGAATTGAGCATCAGGACCTGGTTTCAGGTCCTGGCTTAGCTACTTACAATCTGTGTGACCTTGGGTACCATCCGTCCCCTTGCTGGGCCTCCATTTCCTTATTTCTAAAATGAAGAGGTTAGACTAGATTCACCTTTAACATTCTTCCAGCCTAATGCTATGATCCATTTCTAACAAACCCTCTTGGCAAACTCTTTTCAGAGCCCTCAGTGAATTACTTGATTATTGTCAATGGTGACCACTGTCACATAGCAAGGGAGGGTTGGAGTTTTAGCCAAAACCGATTGGGTTGATCAAGCTGGTAAATCTTATTACTTGGGTGTCAATAACAGGGTATAATGACAATGGTGTACTGAGGTGGCTACCTAAGTTGCCTCAGGGTAACAGCATCACAGAATATCAGAAGTGATGAGTTGGAAGGGACTTTATAGATGCCTAGATGGTTCAGTAGATAGAACTGGGCCTGGCAATAAACCAGAGCCCTACCTCTATGATGATACTGACCCATTGGTAACTATTCATTGGGTCTAGTTGTCACTCAATCATTTCCAAATGCATCTCACTGTATTCTCTACTACTCCACTTATCTCATTTTATACTCAAGGACAGAGTGGTAAACTTATCTAACATTTCACCAAAATCCAAATAAATTCTCCTGGTCTACCAGTCTAGTAACCCTGTCACAAAATGAAATGAGTCTAGTCTGGCATGACTTGACCTTGAGGAACTCATGCAGACTCTTTATGAGAACCACTTCATCTTCCAGATGTTCACTCCCCATCCCTTTAATAAAACATTCTAGCATTTTGCCAGCAAAGTCAAGCTCTATAATCAAAGCTCTATCGTTTGCGTACTGAACTCTCTTCCCTCTTGAAAATCTGGACATTTGCCATTCCTTGGCCCTGTGTTACCCCTCTTGTTCTTTATAATCTTTCAAAGATCATTGAAAATGACTCAGCAATCCCATCTGCCAGTTCTCTTAATACACAAGATACAGTTTGTCTGGGTCTGGAGACTTGAACTCACCAAGGGCAGTCAAGAATTCTCTTATTATCTTCTTATTTATTTTGAGTTTCCATTCCTTATTGATATATATGGTATATTGATATATAATGGAATATTCCATTCCCATTTTGTCCTTTTCTTTTCATTCCAAAGACCATTCCTTTGTATAGAAAACAGAACCAAATTAAACCCTGAGCAGTTCTGAGGTCAAAAAAGGCCTCAGAAACTTAGTACCTGTGTGACCCTGGGCAAGTCACTTAACTCTACCTCAGTTTCCTCATCTGTAAAATGAGCTGGAGAAGAAAATGGCAAAACCTTCTAATATCCTTGCCAAGAAAATTTCAAATGGGGTCAAAAAGAGTAGGACACAACTGAAAATGCTAAACAACAAACAACAAAAGTTCCACCTTTTCCCCATTGTACACAATTCCCCATATATCTTCATTTAAAAAAACAACCCTGTTTGCTGTCCTTGGCATTCCTCTGAATTTTAGCATTTCCTGTGTTTTTCTTACAGGTCCACACTACACTCTTGTCTCCATGTGCTAATGTTTCCATTTTCTGGACACAAAATTTTGAAAATCTAACATGATCAGTGAGCTCCCTATCCATCCATGCTAGATTCTAAAGGAATCGCCCCTTTTCTTCCTTGTTGGAGTTGCTTCCATTTTTCTGCAGAATTTTATTAAGAGCTCCCCATTCAATCTGAGCTAATTTCTCCAATAGAATTTTAGGCCATGCCTTCTTAATAGCCCTTCTTCTGAGCTCTCTGAAATATTTTTTCCCAAAATCTAGGATGTAAAACTCAGATTCTTCCTGGCTTTTCTAACTCTAAATAGAGAGCAAATTTCCCTGCAAAGTTTCTATCAATTCACCTTCTGCCAGCAGCATGTCTTGGAGCTTAGGATGTGGTCCAGAACATCAGTTTCCCTTGTCATCTCACCTTTTGATCACTGATGAAATGATCATTGAGGAAAGCTGACTCTGTAAGACTATAAATTGCAGAGCAATAGTTATTGATCAGCATTGGTGAAGGGAATCCCCTCACCAGGAGTTCCCTACATGGATGAAATCGGAACTCCAATCATTTATTTTTATTATTATTAGCTCGGGGCAGCTAGATGGCACCGTGAATAGAGCACCAGCCCTGGAGTCAGGAGGATATGAGTTCAAATCTGGCCTCAGACACTTACCACTTGCTAGCTGTGTGACCTTGGACAAGTCACTTAACCCCAATTGCCCCTCCAAAAAAGGCAAAAAAAAAAAATTTATTAGCTCCCCAGCCATCTTGGGTGACAGGTCTCCGGCTGAGGGTCCTTCCACACCGCAGGCAGGAAGATGCTGGTCTCAAAGGAGACGAAAAAGTCGCTGGAGTCCATCAACTCGGAGCTCCAGCAGGTCATGAAAAGCATCAAATACGTGCTAAGCTACAAACAGACCCTGAAAATGATCAGACAAGGCAAAGCCAAATTGGTCATCTTAGCCAACAACTGCCCGGCCTTGAGAAAATCAGAGATCGAATATTACACTCTATTGGCCAAAACTGGCATACATCACTATGGTGGCAATAACATTGAATTGGGTACAGCATGTGGGAAGTACTACAAAGTATGTACGTTGGCTATCACTGATCCAGGTGATTCTGATATCATCAGAAGCATGCCAGAACAAACCAGTGAAAAGTAAACTGCATAAAAGTATACTTTAATAAACCAGGCCAAAACTTGTTTTAAAATAAAAGACATTAGCTCTTCTGCCTTTGTCTCAAGCAGATGTAGAACTAATTGAAGTTATTCATCAGCACTGTATCATTCTTCCATGCAGGCTTATGATCTATCTGTTCACTAAACTCAACTTCCCTTTTCTGTCCAGGTAGGCTTTAATATGCTTCCACAATGATGTAACATCTAGGGATCTTCACTAGAAGATTCTGTACCTTTCCTCTTGGGGTCTTGGATTTCCCATCATGAATCTGCCTTCATAATAACCAACACCTCTCCACCTTTGCTTAACCTATTCCTCTTAAGCTTATACCCAGATTCCAAAATGGTTTTGTTTTGTTTTGTTTTTTTTACACAACAGCCCCCTTAGCGGACTATGTGAGCAACTTCCCAAAGTATGTTGAAGCAAATAAAACTTGCTGTTACGTTAGAAGTTCTTCTATGTCAGCTCTAGATCTATAATTTTTAAGCAATTGACCTGTTTCCTTTTCTCCAGATGAGACATTAAATCTGCCACCTCCTGTAGCAGACTGACTTTTTAAAAATTTTATGATTTCAGCCTTATCTATTATGAAGAAAAAGAAGTTATCACAGTGAGAACTGCAAACAATGTGGACACCCTAAAGAATCGCTGTCATTCTATGCCAATATATCCTATTGACTTGTATAGAGTTTTTATTATATATTTTATATTATATATTTTTAATTGTTAGCTATTACTGTTGCTGTTATTATTGTTCTAGAGCAAGAAATAACACATGCTGTACTACAGAGGTTCAGGAACCCACAAAGAGCTTGCAACAATGGGTTTGTGCTAAAAATTCTTTAATGAGATTTAAGTAGCAAATAATTGCCCAACTAAGTTTCACTATATTTTTCCAGTGTGACAATAAGTCTATTATTTTGGAAGCAATAAAATTTTGTTTCTGCAGTGATTCAAAACCATCATAATCTTCTGGGGGAGGGAAGGAGATCCAAAAGTTATACTGTAGTTACTGCAAGCATTTAATGAATATACCTAAAAGGATATTATGAGATATATATTGATTACCCTGGGAGTTTCCAACACATTTTTTTTGTTGAGAAGGATTTGAGAAGGGAAAAAAATGGTGGTATACATTGCCATAGCAAATAGAGAGCAGGAAAATCTAGATTCAAGATCCGCCTCTGACCCATAATGACTATGTGACCCTGGGCAAGTCCCTTAACCTGTCAATGCCCCAGTTGAGTATCTATGAATATAAGTTACAGAGATCATGTTGAATGACATTTGGCATCTGTGGAGGTCATTGCCTTTGACAATGAAATCACAGTTCCATATATATTCCCACTCCCAAAAAAAGGTCCAAAGTACTTACATCCATTATCCCTTCTGATCTTCATAACTTTGTGTGGTAGGTAGGTGGCACAATTATTTTCCCTGCTTTATAAAGAAAATGAGGCTTAAACAGGCTTGCCCAACTAATAAAGGAGAGAGCCAGGATTTCCATTTTAATTCCAAAGCCAGTATTCTTTCCTGCACACCATTCTCACGGGGACCTCTGCCTTCTAGCACCAGACTCCACCTTAGGGATGAACTTTCTGGGAAATAATCTGACTACCCAGTCTTTGTAGAAAAGGCAACTTTTGCTCTGCATTCTCATTTCCTATCATTTACCTGATTAACAGTAGGTACAAAAACACACTCATCTCCCCTTAAATCTAATGGTGGGAATGAACAGAGAAAACAACTTACCCAGCATCTGCCAGCATCTGCCAGCAGACACAGTGACTCAGCATGAGCTAAGAAAGCCAGGCAACGAACGGGAGGGCCTCCCATCCAGGAGCGGAAAAGCCACATGGGAAAATCAGAGGGGCGCTGAGACGACTTAGAGATAAGCACAGGGTGATAGATTTTAGCATGGAAACTTAAAAGGTCCCTTGCCTCATTTTACAGAAAAGGAAACTGAAGTTCAGAGAGGCTAAATAAATTGTCCAAAGTCACACAGAGGGAGGATTTGAACCCAGGTCATAGGATTATAGGGACATAGATTCAGAGCTGGAAGATCCTCTAGTCCAACTCTCCTCATTTTACAGGTGAAGGAATTGAGGCCCAGAGAGGTTATTCTTGTCCATTGATTTGTCTGTCCCAGGTCACATAGGTAGTAAGCATCAAAGGCAGGAAGTGAATCCAACTCCCAACTCCAGATTTAAAGTGTCTCACGATGGTAACCTAGTACAATGGCGAAAACACTAACTCTGGAGTCACAGAATTGTTGTTCAAGTCCCATCACTTATACAACCCATGTGACCTTCAAGCAAGTCACTGCATTCACCTCCCTCTGCCTCAGTGTCCTCATCTGAAAATTATGGGCTTGGACTTAATGCCCCCTGAGGCCCCTTCCAGCTCTAGAGTTACAGACCTTTGGTCATGGTTTGGCAGAAGCCCATTACAGGGCTGGACATTCCTTTGCTCCTCCTCACTTCCACTTCCTTCTCTCCCCATTTTCAACCTGCCTGCCCACAGCCAGGGATTTGGGACAATCAGCTCACTCCCTTCCAAAGCTCCTACCTCCTATGCCATCTCAGGAAGGGTTTATTGCTTAGACATAAGAGCAATTCAATTCAACAAGAATGTACTGAGCTCCTAAAGTCCCTAGCCCTGGGCTAAGACCTTTCAGAGATACAAGAGGCTAGACGAGGACACTGTTCCTTCACTCAAGGAGTTTACAGTTTCACTGGGAGACTTGGAGGGTAGAGATGAGGGAACATATGCAGATTTGCTGACAAATAGCCAGTACAAGGCAGCTTAAGTACCAACATGAGTGGAGAATGAAATAAATAAATGCAGAGAGATCACTGTGTGTCAGAAGCATCAGGGAAAACTTCTTGGGGAAAAAGAGACTTAAGGCTGGGCTTTGAAAGAAACATTGAAGAGGCAGAGAAGGGGTAGTGAGAGACTTCCAGGCATGAGATCTGGAGAAAGCAATAAATTCTTCCACTGTCCAACAAACATTTATTCAGATCCTATTAGATGTAATGCCGGGGAGGCAGGAGGGATGTAATGACAGACAGACACAGACAGACAGACAGACAGACAGACAGACAGACAGACAGACAGACAGACAGACAGACAGATAGATAGATAGATAGATAGATAGATAGATAGATAGATAGATAGATAGATAGATACATAGATAGATAGATAGACAGACAAATAGTGTTCCAAAAATCTTATTGCAGTTTTAAGCTACTAAACCTTAAAACCACACTAAGACTTTTGGGACACCCTGTAATATATGATACTTTTGCTCAAAGAGCATACAGTCTAGAAGGGGAAAAAAAGACACTGAGTCCTAGAGCTAAAGAGATCTAGTCCAGTCCCCCACCTACCCATTTTATAGAAAAGATAACTTAAGGTCCAGAGAGGAGTGACTTGCCTTACAATGCTGGTTAGAGACCAAGCCAGGACTAAAAAACAAAAGTTGCTTCAAGACAGCAATGCAAGAAATGTCACAAGACGTTATTTTAGCAAGGGTCAGACAAGTGTAATGAATAAACATGATTAATAAGCATTTATTCAGCACTTGCTATGTGCCAGGAATTGTACCATGCACTAGAGATATAAACACAAAGGTGAGACAGGCTCAGTGCTTAAAGAGAGGGGCATATAATGGATTCACTGATGAGTCAGTAAGGAATATATGCAAAATAAATAAACAGGGATAGTTGGTGTAGACCAACTATCAACTGCCTACATTCATATACCACAATTTTTCAGCCATTCTCCAATATTCTGAACTCATTTTTTTGTTTCCATTTCTTTGCTGCATTTAAAAAATGGTGGTACAAGCACTTTTGTTATACATAAGACCATTCTTTCTGTCTATGAGATTTCTGGGGTATAAGCCTAGCAGATGGATCCCTAGGTCAAAAGATATGAACATTTGAATCACTATTTATACACAGTTCCAAAGTATTTTCCAGAATGGCTGGACCAATTCACAAATCTAACACCATTGTATTGATATATATGTATATAGATAGATATATCAATACAATGGATTTTACTGTACACTGGATATGCCAGTCTTCTCACAGTCTCTCTGACACTGACTAGTGACTATTTTTTGTCATCTTCAATATGAAGGGATTGAGATAAAACCATGGAATTATTTTGATATATGTTTTTCTTATTAGTGATTTGGAATATTCTTTTATATGGTTATAAAAGTATGCAATTCTTCTTTTTCAGCACTGGGTCTACCTATCTTGCCCGGGCTCGAAATGCAGTAGCCACTCAGGGGTCTAACCCCGTTGTGGATCAGCACAGAAACTTTAACCCACTCCATTTCCAACTTGGCCTGTTCACTCCTCCTTAGGTAGCCTGGTGGTATCCTAATTCCAGGGGAATTACTATACTGGTGCCAGTCTTAGTACAGACATCTGGTGGACTTTAACCCTGCTGAAACTCAAAACCCCTGAACTCAGGTGATCCATCAGCCTCAATCTTCCCAGCAGCAGAGATTACAAGCATGCATCATAACACTGGGCTGCTCTTCTTCTTTTGAGAAGAGACCTGTTTGAGAAATATTTGTTCCTCTATTTTGACCAGTTATCTACTGAGAAATAGCTCTTGGTCTTATACATTTGTGTTAATTCCATGTAATTTAGATAAAAGATCTACAGACATTATATATATTACCAACAAGAAATCCCAAAGTAGTAGTAGAAAGCATCATCAAGGAATTGTATTACAGGAAGAGAAGATGTACTGGTGACATGGCACGAGCAAGTGATAGAAGTGAACAGTCAGAGGGTTCAAATGTTACCTTTATGATATCAGGAGAAATCAAGAAAAGTCTATAACCTGCTGAGTGGATCCCTTATGTCAAATAATTTTGGAAGAACATAGACAAGGCTGCATAGGATAGGCAGGCATGAATGCATTCAAATCTGCATCCTTGAAAAGAACTTCCAAATTGATGAAATCACAAAGATATCTGAATATTCAATATATCTGATTGAAGATTTCCCCCCCTTCTTATATCAGCTGAATTAATTTTGTTTATACAAAAACATTTCAAAGTCAGGTAATAAAAATGCTTATTTTATGCTTTACGATGACCCCTCATTTCATTAAGGATTCCATCCCCAGCCATAGTTGAAAAAAGTACCTCCTTTCATTTTCCTGACATATTTTTAATATATGACTTTTTATATTTAAGTGGTATAGTCAATTATAACTTACTGTATTATATAGTATAAATGCTGGTCTAAATCTATTTTTTTTATAAAGAGCTTTCCTGTTTTTCCAGAAATTCTCAAGTGGGGAATCTTTCCCCCCAATAAGTTTATATCCTTGGGTTGATTAAAAATTGGAATATTGAGTTCAGTAGTTTGATATTCTTGTTTATCTAATCTGTTTCACTATCTTTTAACCAGTATCAAATAATTTTGATTATTACCACTTCACAATACAGTTTAAAGTCTGGAAATGCTATTCTTTAGTCTCACTTTTTTTTTCTTCATTTCCCTTGGACTGTTAAACCTTTAGATTCCTCCGATGGTATTTGCTATTATTTTGTCTAGCTCTTAGTTGAATTGGTATCACACTATAATTTCAAATTAAATTGGATACCATATTTTTATTACATTGGTACAGTACAACCATGAGCAACCAATGAACAGTTTTCCAATTATTTAAATTTTCCTTAATTCCCATATAGAGTATTCTGCAGTTGTATTCTTATAAGTTTTGAATGTTTTTATTAACTTCCAGATAGTTTAGGCATTTTGAAAGAAACTGCTCTATCTTTCTATTTTTTTAACTGGTACCAAATAATTTTGATGATCACTGCTTCACAATATAGCTTGAAGCATGGAATTACTATTTCACTCTCTCCCATCCTTCAATCTCACTTTTTTTTCCATTATTTCCCTCAGAACACTAGATTTTTTGTTCTTCCAAATAAATTTTGTTATTGTTTTGTCTAGTTGATAGTTTGATTGGTTTAGTACTAAATAACTTCAGCGATGCAGTCACTTTTACCATATTACTCTATTATATTTGCTATATTACTGTATGAGTGCAGTTTAAATATAAGTAATGAATAGCCTTCCAATTTTTTGTCTTCCTTTGTTTCTGGAACATAAATTTGTAATTGTATTTTTATAAGTTTTATGAGTGTTTTGACAGATTGATTCCCAGATATTTTAGACATTTTGAAATAATTTTGAATCAATTTTCTTTATCTTTCCTCCTAGATTCTTATTATTGTTATACAGAAATGGTGTTGGTCTTATGGTTTTATTTTGTAGTAGATCCATTATTCCAATTATTTTTTCTCTAGCTGTTTCTTAGTAAATTATGTCATCTACAAATTGGAATAGTTTTGTCTTCTCTTTGCCAATGTGTATGCCTTTAATTTTGTTCCATAGTGTTGTTCCTATCACTTAAATTTTTAGAACTACGTCAAATAACAGTGAGGATATTGACCATCCTTGCTTTACCCTTGCCTTTACTCCAAAAGCTTCTAGTGTTTCTTTATAGGAAATAATGCTTGATTTTGGTTTTAGGGATCTATTTTATCATATTTTAAATGGTCTTTCTACTTTTATATTTTTAGGGGCAATAATGAATGTTATGCTTTTCTCAAAGGCTTTTCCTGCATCTATTAATGTAATCATATGATTTGGTTTTTTATTTTAATAAGATTATGTTAATTGTTTTTCTTGTACTGAACCATCCTTATGTCCCTGATATAAATTCAAGTGTAACATAGTTAATAATTTTTTAGATGTTGCTATAGGTTTTTTCAGTAATAGTTCCTTTTCAAAGCTGGTTCTTTAAAAACACTAACTAAATCAATAAACCTTTAGCTAACCTGATTTTTTTTAAGGGAATAAAATCAAATTGCCAAAATTAAAAATGAACAAGCTGAATTCACAACAGTGAGAAAAGAAAAAGAATCATCAGGACTTTCTGTATTCCATTATATATTAAAACCAAGAATTTTTTAATGGACAATCATAAACAAAATATAAAATACAAATATTAACTAAAAAAGAAATAGAGACCTTGAACAACCCAGTTTTAGAAAGTGAAATTGAAAAGGTCATAAAAGAACTTTCAGGAAAAAAAATCCCTGATCTAAGTGGATTTATAAGTAAAATTAGTTCCTTTTCTAAATGTGTCCATATTTTCTGTTATTTTCCAATTCTATCATCTGTTTGCATATAGATTATAAGTTCCTTGCAAAAACCTCCATGTCTACTGCTTCTTTGTAACTCCATCAGTGTTGAGCACATGACTGAGCACACAATAGGTGCTCAATATACATTTGATCTCACTTCCATATTTTCCCAGCATTAAGGGAATGGAAAATATCTATTATGTTCATTTTTATGGAAATGAAGCCTAGAGAAGAAATGAAAGGAGAGGATTATAGCTATCTTCATATTTTTAAGGAATTGTCAAATGGAAAAGCACAGACTGTCAAGCTGACTTGTTCTGCCTGGCAACAGAGAGCAAAACCAGGTGCTAGCAATATGTGGAAGTTAACAGAGAAACAAAATTTAGCTAAACCTAAGGGAAAACTTTATAATGATCAGAGCCATCCAGAAATGGATGGACTGCCTCAGGAGGAAGTTTTCCCTTGTGAGTTCAAGTCAACCAACTGTCAGTGATCTCTTCCAATTTCAAAATTCTATGATTCTGTGACTTCCAAATCTCATTTTCAATTTCTCATTAATATTAAGTAGAGTAGATAGCAAAGTGTTCCCTTATTTCTTCTTCTATGTAGCTAAAAGGTAGCAGAAAACTTGCTAAAAAAAACTTGTTACCTCCAAACTAATGAAGGTGAGAAGTACTACTATAGAAAGCATTTAATTTAGATTGGTATTTGTCATCTTTCTAAGAAGTGAGGCTATTTTAGTATGGAGTGGATTACAAAGAAAAGTTTGATCAGGGATACTGATTGGGGAAAATGTGTTATTCATTCAAAAAAGATGTACTGAACACTAACAAAAGCCTAGACTATATTAATAAGAAGATGTTTTAAGCCTTTAGAAAAGAAAGCAGCCATTATTAGAAGTTTAGAAAAGGAAGCAGCCATTATTAGAAGTTTAGAAAAGGAAGCAGCCATTATTGGAAGTTAACATGGGTTTACTAAGAATGTATTGACCAGTATAAGCCTAGATAAGGATAAATGGAAATATGAAGGGAAGACCAAGTTACAAGAAGACAATTACATAAAAACAACTACAATGAAAGCCTCAAAGAAAACTGTTAATTGGACACAAGCCCAATGAGAATTCCTGGAAGAGTTAAAAAGATAAGAGTTGAATGGTAGAGGAACTATTGGGAGAAGAAATGAAAAGTGACACAAGGAAATTATGAAAAAAGAATTAACAGCTTGTTAAAAGAGGAACAAATAATATTGATAAAACTAACATGTTAAAAAATAGAATTAGCCTAATGTAAAAGAGGCATAAACATTCACTGAAGAAAAAACTCCTTAAAAAATAGAATTAGGCAAATGGAAAAAGAAGTACAAAAGTTCACTTAAGAAACTAATTCCTTAAAAATTAGAATTGGGAAACTGGAAGATAATGATTCCATGAGATGTCAAGAAGCAATAAAAGTCAAAAGAATGAAAAATAGAAGAAAATGTGAAACATCTCATTGGAAAAACAACTGGAAAGTTGGTTGAAAAGAGATAAGTTAAGAATTATTGTACTACCTGAAAACCATGATCAAAAAAAGAGCTGAATATCATATTTCAAGGAATTTATAAAGAAAACTGACCCAATATGTTAGATACAGGGGGTAAAATAAAAATTGAAAGAATCTACCAATCACCTGCTGAAAGAAATCTCAATACAAAAACTTGAAAATATTATAGCCAAATTCCAGAACTCACAAGTTAAGGAGGAAATTCTGCAAGGTGCCAGAAAGAAACAATTCAAATATCATAGAGCCACAGTCAGGATCACACAAGATTTAGTGGCTTTAAAAGAGTGGAGAGCTTAAAATATGACATTCTGGAAGGCAAAGCTAAGATTAAAACCAAGAATAAACTACTCAGCAAAACTAAGTATAATCCTTCAGGGGGGAAATGGATATTTAATGAAATAGAAAATTCTCAAGCATTCCTGATGAAAATATCAGTGCTGAATAGAAAATTCTACATTCAAGCACAAGACTCAAGAGAAGCATAAAAAGGTAAACATGAAAAAGAAATCATAAGAGACTCAATAAAGTTAAACTGTTTACATTTCTATATGAGAAAAATAATTCATGTAACTCCTAAGAATTTAGGGCAGTTAAAAAGAGTTTACATAGAGAGAGGGCATGGAAGTGAGTTGATTATATCAGAATGATCTCAAGAAAAAATGAAGAGGTGAGAAAGAGGGATACGCTAGTTAAAGAGGGAGGGGGAGAGGTAGAATAGGGAAAATGTTTCACATAAAAGAGGTGTGTGAGGAAGAGCTTTTATAGTAAAAAGAAAAATGGGATAGGGAAAGAATGGGCAATGCTTAAACCTCACTCTCATTGGAATGGGTTCAAACAGAGAAGAATATATAAATATCTGTGTATGTGTGTATGTATATATGTATGTGTATATGTGTGTATATATGTACATATATACACATATACATATGTATATATGTATATGTACTTAGCTAATAAAAATCTATCTTACACAATAGGGAAATAGGAGAAGAAGGGAATAAGAAAAAGAGGAAGGGGGTTTTATGCTGTTTTTTTGGATTGAGTTTTAGCTAATCAAGTATCTTTGAGCCACACCTTTTATTGTATCAAGAGTCTTTGAATGGAAACAGTATACATTGTATTGCCCTTAATAGTCATAAGGGAATTTGAAGATCTCCCCTACCCCTTAATAGGTGGAATGTAATCACATGGAACTCATGGTGAGAGGAGTTTGCAAAAAGGATGGAACAGGAAGGAACAGATAAGAGCACAAGCTGAGCTGGGAGCAGGCAGAACTGAGAGAATGTTTGTGATGTCAGCCCTCTGTCTGTTATGTGTTGGTTTCTCAGACAGAAGTCTTGTCTGTTTTTCCATACTGATTTCTCAGACAGAAAGTGAATTGAGATGATAGTGCTGGTAATGTATGTAAATATTATTGTAGCCCTGTTAAGCTTTGTTTTCCTAGAAACAGAAACTCAAAGAGCTTGGAGTGGGGCAGTCCCCATGAGCTGAGATATGGAACAGGAGTGGAGAGCTGCCTATATGTGAATCCAGGCAAGAGTTAAGAGTGGTCAGCCTGTAGAGAAGGAATCCACAGAGAAGGAGCCATGGGGTTTGGAAGTCAGCCTCTAGTTAAGATCAAAGAGGACTTTACTTTGGATACTCTGTATTAACTGAGGAGATTGTAACTTACTATGACCTGGGGTGGATGGTGTTTGTATTTTCTGCTACCCCTTAAAGATGACTATAAAATATACTGAATGCTATGTTTTCTTTGAGACTACGTGGCCACCTTAGTAATATGATTTCATGAACATTGTGCTTTAGTTTCTTGAATGTTATGCTTTAGTTTATTGCTGAACAAATAGAGAGTTTATTATACCATGTGATTAGACCCTTAAAGTTATTCACAGCAGCAATCCTCAGGACAGCTGCTCATGATTGACTTTACAGGGGGGTGATTAAAAAAAGAGGGAAAATTAAAGGAGGCAGTAGTTACAAGCAAAGTAGACTTTTGAGGAGGGACAGGATAAAAAGAGTGAGAAGAATAAACAGAAGAAAATGAGATGGAGTCAAATATATAGTAATCACAATGTGATTATAAATCCACATGTGAATGTGAATGGGATGAGCCCACCCATAAAATGAAAGCGGACAGTAAAATTGATTAGAAACCAGAATCCAACAATATGTTGTTTACAAGAAACACACTTGAAACAGAAAGACACACACAGAGTTCAGATAAAGAGCTGGATCAGAATCTAATATGCTTCAACTGAAGTAAAAAAAATAGTCAGGGGTAATAATCATAATCTCAGACAAAACAAAAGCAAAAATAGACCTAATTAAAAGAGATAATAAGAGAAACCTCATTTTTCAAATATATAGAGAATTGAGTCAAAATTATAATTTAAAAATGAGAGCCATTTCCCAAATGAAAAAAATGGTCAAAGGATATGAACAAGCAGTTTTCAAAAGAATAAATTAAAGTTATCTATAGTCATATGAAAAAATTCTCTAAATCACTATTGTTTAGACAAACACACATTAAAACAACTCTGAGGTAACACCACACAGCTATCAGAAGTGACAAATACTGGAGGGGATGAGGGAAAATAGGGAATTGTTGGTGGGATAGTGAACTGGTCTAACCATTCTGAAGAACAATAGAACTATTTCCAAAGGCTATAAAACTGTGCATACCCTTTGACCCAGAAATACCACTACTAAGTCCCCAAAGAAATCAAAGGATCTATATGTCCAAAAATATTTATAGCATCTCTTTTTGTGGTGGCAAAGAAATGGAAGTTGGGGGGGGGGGTGTCCATTAACTAGAGAATGGCTAAACAAATTGTGGTATGTGATTGTGATTGAATACTGTTGGGCTATAAGAAATGATGAGGGGAGTTGTTTCAGAAAAAAATAAATGACAAGATCTATATTAAATTGATGCAAAGTGAAATGAAAAAAACTGGAACTGTGCATAGTAACAGTAATGTTATAATGATCAGCTATGAAAGACTTGGCTACTCTAATCAATACAATAATCCAAGACAATGCCCAAGAACTCATGATGTAAAAATGCTAGCCTCATTCAGAGAGAGAACTGATAAACTCTGAGTGCAAATTGAAGTATAATTTTCTCACTTTCTTTTTTCTTGCTTTTTTTTTGCAACATGGCTAATATGGAAATATGTTTTGCATGATTTAATGAGTATAGCTGAGATCATGTTGTTTGCCTTCTCAACTTCGGGGGGGGAAGGTGGGGAGAGGTAGAGAATTTGGAACTCAAAATTTAAAAAGAAAAGAATGTTTAAAATAAATAAATAATAAACTTTTAAATACAAAAAAAAGAAGCAAGAGCTAGCCAGTGGATAGCCTGCGTACTCTGTTGATATCCATATGATGTAAGAAAATTCAAGAAAGACTCCCTAGCACATTGGATTGGCCCACTGTGGGATATTGATGAGATTAACATAGGAAGGGCAGGGATAGAAAGGCTACAATCAGTATCACTAGAATACTAGGACATTCCCACCAGTGAGATCACAGCTTCATTGGAATACTGGAAATATGCATTCCTAGTTCAGAAACAGCCTTTTATATTCAAATACAAATCACTCATCTATTATCTGATGGCTTTGATTAACTATGCTAGTGCCCTCCCTAGCAAGAGCTGAGAATTGGCCAAAGTATCCAGGATAAGAGTTTTGTATCCAGTGGGTGCTCAATAAAAGCCACTGGGTAAAGTCTGATCCCAGGGTTTCTAGAGAAGGTGTCAAACAGAAAAAAACATAACTGGATTATATTACAGCAATTCTCAATTTCTGAGGGTAAAATTCTATACGAAACTAACTCCTTTCAATTAGTCCAAGAACCATGAACTGGGGAAGAGATTCCAATTCAGTTCAGTTCCAGCTCCAAGGCAGCTAGTTTACCCAGTGGTTTAGAGCACTGGGCCTGGAGTCAGGAAGACTTAGATTTAAATTCTGCCTCAAGCACTTATTAACTGTGTGGTCCTAGGCAAGTCACTTGACCTCTGTCTCAGTTTCCTCAACTGTAAAATGGAGGTTATAACAGCACATACATTATAGGATAGCTGTGAGAATCAAGTAAGATAATATCTGTAAAGTATTTATCACTGTGTCTGGCACATAGTACACACTCAATAGATGTTTGTTCTCTTCTCTCCCCTTCCCAGTGTTTGAAACATGTGGCCCACAGAAAGAGTGAGGTTCCCTATAATACATAGTGGCCTTTAATTTCACTAATGTTGGCATTCCCTTGACTAATAGAGATCACAACCCCTCTCTGACTTGGAAGATGGTCTTTGAGGGTTGCTGTGGTCAAAAAATTCATCACTTGCAGTCAACCTACTGAGAAACTTCTCTCAAATAAGTCAAGCTGGTCTGTAGATGATCAATATACAGTTCTTTCCTGGACCCAAAATCAAACTCTTTCAGCACCTAACACAATGTATGGTAACTACTAGGTGTTCAATAAATACTTGTTGATTAATTGATTTTACTCCACTTATGTAACCTTTGAGAACCCAAGACACCTCCAAGCCACAAGGCATTGGAACAAGGCTTTCAAGGATAATAAGAGAAAAAACCTATCGCAGGGAAGGGATTAAGCATTTATATGATGG
The DNA here is from genome assembly GCF_028583685.1 of Petaurus breviceps papuanus. Classification (NCBI taxonomy): domain Eukaryota; kingdom Metazoa; phylum Chordata; class Mammalia; order Diprotodontia; family Petauridae; genus Petaurus; species Petaurus breviceps. The sequence goes on from NW_027185761.1 coordinate 24,956,844, forward strand.
CTCTATCCACTGAGCCACCTAACCGTCCCTAAATACCAGGTCTATGTCTCCTTGAACCATAAAGTTTGCCAAAGAACAAAGCAGACACCAACCCCTGCCCCATATGCTAATTCTGCCATCGGAACTGCTCAAAAAGGGAAGAAAGCTCAGTCCACAGACACTTTCCCAAAGTGTCTCTTTTCTATCTGAAGCATATCCCTGCCTTCACTTTGGTACACAGATCACAAGGAAGCAAAGATCGCAGGACTGTTAAGACCACAGAGATAGAGCTGAAAGAGACCTCAGAGGTTATTCCATCTAACCCTTTTGTTTTACATACAAGTGACTAGCTCAAGGTCACTGTAAATTACAGTGCCAATATTCTAACCCATTTCCTCTGACTCCAAATACAGTTAGTTTTCGACTTCCCTGATACCACCATTGCAAAGGGGATTTTCTGTTGGGTACAAAGTCAGAGTAGGATGCCCTCTGAGGTCTCTCCCAATTATAAAATTCGGTGATGGCAGTTCTGCCTCTTGCCCACAGACACCGAACTAGTAAATGTTGGAGGGATGATTAGAATCCACATCTCAAGGCCCCTAAATTCAGTGTTCTTCACTAGTCCACACCATCTTCTCACTTAATAACATGCAGCACAGTCCTACTGTTCCCTATGGTTTCATAAGGCATTAAATTATTCTTGTCTCTTTCAAGGGAAAGTGACCACATTTCCTACCCCCACAGGGACTCACATAGGGCTAAGCCCCAGAAGTCACTAGAGACACATTTGTTGGCTCATGGGCTCAACCTGATCAGAGCAAAGAAGAAAACCCCCTGGGACACCCCCACATTCACTCCATCCCTTTTACTTTTCCTCATAGCAAAAAACTCAGCTTTCTGACACCACCCAACCCCTGGGCCTGGCCTGGGCTACTTACCCATTAAAAAGTCCAGTACGTTTTCTTCCAGACTTGTCTCCAACAACAACAGGGCATCACATGAACTGCAGGTCTGAATGATTTCTTATTCATGTGATGCTGTTTTCTATGTAGGCTAAACAGCTCTCCTCCACATTGCATGACTCCACAAGCTTTTCAGAGACTTAAGACCTAATCCTATTTCACCAAAACATTTTTGTGAGCCTTGGCCCATGGTGGGGTGGGTGGGTTCATAAGGGTTTTTGTGATTTTATTTTTTTTTTTTGCTTTCTCCTTGAAGACAGGAGAGAGAGCCAAAAAAATAGAGGAAGGAGAGTAGAGAGGATCTTTCATTTCACCTGGTCCAGAACACAGAGTTAGTATTTTCTGAAACTCTGAAGACAGTAACTAGGGACGACTCAGCAAAGATGGGTCCTGATTTCTGGATGAATTGGTTTGTCCAGGGAAATCTGGGCCTAGCTTAAGGCCTTAAGGGAAAGCAGGTGCTCAATAAATGCTGATTGATTCAAGGAAATGAAGGCTGAACAGGAAAATCAGAGGCAGGGCCCAGATGGCTAAGAATGGGCAACCTCTTGTCAGCTCTGGGCAGGCTAACAGCAGCATACTGTTTTCAGAGCCAGGGCTCCCCAGGATCAGACAGACTCCAAGGCAAGGTATCTATTCCTGAGCAACTCTGCACAAACTCTCCTGCTGAGCACCTCCATTCTTTGAGCACTGCTCCCAAGGCAGTGTCACCAACCACTGGACAATTAGAGCTGGAAGGGCCTTCGCCAGTATCACGGGATCATGAAATCACAGAATCAGAGATTGAGAGCTGGGAAGACCCTCAGATGTCATCTAGTCCAGCACCTTGATCTTACAGATGGGGAAACTGAGTCCTAGAGAGATGAACTGCTCAAGGGTATACCAGTAAGAAGTAGCAGAGCCAGGATTAGAACCCAGTTCCCTTGACTCTTGTTCCAAGGATCTTTCACCCTATATGAGATGGAAGCCTTGAAGGGGGCTATTTAGGGATCTAGTCTACTTAAGACACCATCAGCATCAGCAAGGGCATCATCATCATCATCATCTCACTTTCTATACTCAAAGAGCTTTCACCTTCAGCTATATGATACCATAAGATCCTGAGCACTCAACCAGCATTTATTAAGCAACCAGGTCCTGTGTTCAGTGCTGAGAATACAAAGAAAGGCCAAAAACAGACCCTGACCTCAAGGAACTAATAGTCTAAAGGAGAGTGATAATCTACAAACAGATATGTACAAACAAGCCATAGACAAAATAAATTAGAGATAATCAAGAGAGGGGAAAAAACAGGTTTTTTTCTTATTTCTTTAATATTTTATTTTTCCCAATTATGCATAAAAACAATTTTAAACACTCTTTTTTAAAATTTTCATTTAAAATTCCCCCTCCCTCGTCTTTCCCTCATTGAGAAGGCAAGCAATCTGATACAGGCTATCCATGTACAGTCATGCAAAAAAATATTCCCATATTAGTCATGTTGTAAAAGAAAATATGGACCAAAAAAGAAAAAAATTTAAAAGTGAAAAATAGTATGCTTCAATCTGCATTCAGATTGCATTTTTCATAGCATTGTTCATCTTAAGTCCTTTGGAATTAACTTGGATCGTTGTATTGCTGAAAGGAGCTAAGTCATTCACAGTTGATCGTCACTACAATATTGCTATTATTGTGTATGATGTTCTCCTGGTTCTACTCACTTCACTTTGCATCAGCTTGTGTAAGCCTTTCCAGCATTTTCTGAGAGCATTCTGTTCACCATTTCTTATAGCACAAAAACATTCCATCATAATCATATGCCACAATTTATTCAGCCATTCCCCAATGGATGGGCATCCCCTCAACTTCCAATTCTTTGCCACCACAAAAAGAGCTACTATAAATAATTTTGTATATACAGGTCTTTTTCCTTTTTGTTTTTTATCCCTTTAGAGTACAGACCTAGTAGTGGTACCCTGGCCCTTTGGGCATAGTTCCAAGTTGCTCTCCAGAATGGTTTAATCAGTTCAATTAACAATGCATTATTGTCCCAATTTTTCCATGTCTCCTCTGGCATTTGTCATTTTCCTTTATTTAATTTATTTTATTTTAATTTTATAATATAATATTTTATTTAATAATTATTCCATATTAGCAAATCTTATGGGGGGGAGGAGGTACCACAGAGTTGTTTTAATTTCCATTTCCCTAATCAATAGTGGTTCAGAACATTGGAAAGCACTCATTTTTAAAGGGCAGTGGGAAAGGTTTCTCGTAAAAAATAGGATTTTAGCTAAGGTTTGAAGAAAGCCAAGAGACAGAGAAAAGAGAGAGCATTCTAGACACTAGGGTAACCAGTGACAATGCCTGGAAGAAGAAGATGGAGTCTTTTTTGCAAGCAACAGTGAGGAAGTGTACCACTGAGGAGCCCAGTATCACTGGATCACAAAGTATGGGGGAGGGGGAGGCAGGGAAAAGGTAGGTATAAGAGACTGAAAAGGTAGGAGAGGAAAAGATTATGAGTCTTTAAAGGACAAACTGGTGGTTTTATAGTTGACTTTGGAGGTGACAAGGAGCCTCTGGAGTTTATTGACTAATGGGATGATATGGGGAGATCTGTACTTTACAAAAAAAATGGACAGCTGAGAGGAGGGGAGACTGGAGTGGGGAGAGACTTGTGGCTGGCAGACCCACCAGCAGCTACTGCAATAGTCCAAGCATAAAGTGATGAGGGTCTGCACTAGGCTGGAGGAGAGGAGAGGAAATATACAAGAGATACTACAAAGGTAGAATCAAGGAGATAGGGGGTGAAAAAATGAGGATTCATGGTAACACTGAGGTTAAGAGACCTGGTTATAAGAATCTGAGTGAGAGAAGGAGCCAAGATGGTGGAGTAAAGGCAGGCACTCGCCTGACCTCTCCCCCAAACCTCTCCAAATACTTTTTAAAAATGACTCTAAATAAATTCTAAAGTAGCTAAATCCTGAAGTCAGGAGGACCTGAGTTCAAATCTGGCCTCAGACACTTGACACTTCCTAGTTGTGTGACCTTGGGAAAGTCACTCAAACCCAATTGTCTTGCCTTCCCTCCTCAAAAAAAAAAGAAAAGAAAGTAGGAGAGGTAGAGGAAAAATTGGGAAAATAAATGAGAGTGATGCAAGAGAATCACAAAGAAAGAGTCAAATGCTTGGTAAAGGAGACACAAAAAAATACTGAAGAAAATAACACCTCTAAAAACAGACTAGGCCAAATGCTAAAACAGGTCCAAAAGAGTCAATGAGGAGAAATCTTCCATAAAAAGTAGAATTGGCCAAATGAAAAAGGAGGTACAAAAGCTCACTGAAGAAAATAATTCCTTAAAAATTAGAATGGAACAAATGGAAAGTAATGACTTTATGAGAAATCAGGAAACAATAAAACAAAACCAAAAGAGTGAAAAAATAGGAGACAATATGAAATATCTCACTGGAAAAACAACTGCCCTGGAAAATAGATCCAGGAGAGATCATTTTAAAATTATTGAACTTCCTTAAAGTCACAATCAAAAAAAGAGCCTAGGCATCATCTTTCAAGAAATTATCAAACTGCCCTAATATCCTAGAACCAGAGGGTAAAATAGAAATTGAAAGAATACACTGATCACCTCCTGAAAGAGTTCAAAAGGAAAACTTCCGGGAATATTATAGTCAAATTCCAGAATTCCCAGGTCAAGAGGAAAATATTGTAAGCCACCAGAAAGAAACAATTCAAGTATTGTGGAGCCACAGTCAGGCTAACATAAGATTTAGCAACTTCTACATTGAAGTATCAGAGGGCTTGGGAAATGTTATTCTGGTGAGCAAAGGAGCTAGGATTACAATCAAGAATCACCTACCCAGCAAAACTGAGCATAATCCTTCAGGGGGGAAATGAACATTTAATGAGATAGAGGACTTTGGAACATTCTTGATGAAAAGACCAGAGCTGAATAGAAAATTTGACTTCAAATACAAGACTCAAGAGAAGCAAAAAAAGGTAAACCGGAAAGGAAAATCATAAGGGATTTAATAAAGTTATACTGTTTATGTTCCTACATGGAAAGAGGATATTTGTAACTCATAAGACCTTTCTCATTGTTAGGGTACTTAGACAGAGTTTATATCGACAGAGAGCATGGGTGTGAGTTGAATATGAAGGGATGATATCTAAAAAGATAAAATTAAGGGGTGAGAGAGGAATGTACTGGGAGAAAGAGAAAGGGAGAGGTAGAGTGGGATAAATTATCTCACATAAAAGAGGCAAGAAAAAGCTTTTATAGTAGAGGAGAAGGGGCAGAAGGTGAGGGGAAGTGGGTGAACCTTACTCTCATCAGAATTGGCTCAAAGAGGGAATAACATATACACTCAATTGGATATAGAAATCTTATCTTACCCTACAGGAAAGTAGAAGGGGAAGGGGATAAGAGAAGTAGGGGGAGTTATAGAAGGAAGGATAGATTGAGGAAGGGGCTAGTCAGAAGCAAAACACTTTTTAAGAGGGAGGGATAGGATGAAAGGAGAGAGAGAATAAAATAAACTGGGTGGAGGATAGGAAGGAGGGAAATACAGTTAGCAATAGTAGCTGTAAAAAAATTTTTCAAGCAAGTTTCTCTGATAAAGGTCTCATTTACAGAATATATAGAGAACTGAGTCAAATTTATAAAAATAAGAGCCATTCCCCAATTGATCAAAAGATATAAGTTTTTAGATGAAGTAATCAAAACTATCTATAGCCATATGAAAAAATACTCTAAGTATTGATTAGAGAGATGCAAATTAAAACAATTCTGAGGCAATACCTCATACCTATTACATTGACTAATAGGACAGAAAAGGTAAATGACAAATGTTGGAGAGGATGTGGGGAAAAAAATGAAACTTTAATGCATTGTTGGTGGAGTCGTGAACTGATTCAACTATTCTATAAAGCAATTTGGAACTATGCCCAAAGGGATTATAAAGCCATGCATATCCTTTGACCTAGAAATATCACTTACTAGGTCTGTATCCCAAAAGAGATTTAAAAAAAACAACAACAAAAGGAGCTTTATGTACAAAAATATTTATAGCAGCTCTTTTCTGGGGGTAAAGAATTAGAAGTTGAGGGGGAGCCCATCAATTGGAGAGTGGCTGAACAAGTTGTTGTATGTGATTATAATAGAATACTATTGTACGATAAGAAATGATGAGCAGCATCCTCTCAGAAGAATGTGGAGAGACTTGCATGGGATGAACAGCAATATTATAAAATGATTAGCTGTGAATGACTTAGCTATTCTCAGCAATACAACAATCCAAGACAATTCTGAAAGCCTTATGATGAAAACCGCTATCCATCCACAGAGAAAGAACTGATGGTGTCTGAATACAGATTGAAATATTTTTTTTACTTTATTTTTCTTGAGTCCTTTTTGTCTATGTTTTCTTTCACAACATGACTATTATGGATATATTTTGCATGATTACACATGTATAAGCTGTATCAAATTGCTTGCCTTCCCAGTGAGGGGGATTGGGGAGGGAGGGAGGAAAGGAGAGAATTTGGAACTCAAAGTTTTAAAAACAAATGTTAAAAATTGTTTTTACATAAAACTGGGGGGGATGCTAAATAAGAAAAAAAGAAGAATCTGAGTGACCTCCACAGGTTTCTCCTGAACCAGGTATTGGAGGAATGGGTGGTATCTCAAGGAGACACCTGAGTGGGAGGAAAGGACATAGATTCACTAATGGGTGCTAAAAAGGAAAGAAGACCCTAAGCACACAATCAACTCTTACGTCTTAGTATAGCCCCCTTTTCTCTCCTTTGTCCTTCCTGTCCAATCCCAGAACCACAAGAAACTCAGAGATCATTCAGGTCAACCCACTCCTGAGAAGGAAGGCAGGTATCCTTCCTCAACAATATCTTTGTCTTTCCTGAAGAACAAGAAAGAGAGAAGTCTCCCTGAACCCCCTACCATTTCTGCAGTCTCTTTTCTTCATCAAAGGAAGGTACTTTTTCTTTCTCTCTCTCTCTCTGACACCAATGAGATTCAATGTATCATTGGGGAAGTTCCTAAACCAGAGATAAAGCTAGGCGAAAATCACAGTCACATGAGGGTTGTCCTTAAATCTCCTCTGCTTCCTAAATTGTGAGTCAACAGAGCTTAGGAAGGACGTTTTAGAATCAGAAACTATCAAAGCAAGATGGACCTTTGGGATTATCCAGTATCCATTCTCCCTTTTATATTGGACAAGTCATTTGTCTTTAGTGAGTAGGGTTATCCAGGAGCATTCCTCCTATTGGATGAGAAAGGTCACTACCAGGTCACAGACTGGCACACTTGTCTACCAATCCAGGAATAAAGGGGGAATAACAAAGGACATGGGAGTGGTTGAGCCAGGCTAAGCATGAACTTGGAGTGGTTGAGTAATTAATTCCCTTGACTTCATCCCAAAATACCACTCCAAAGCAAAGGTCCCATGATCCCAAATCCTGAATGGAACCTTCAGTGGCAATCTCTTAATGCCACTGCCTTCCCTATGAGATCGCCACCAAATTACCCTGTATATATCTCACATGTTCATAATTATTTTCATGTTGTCTCCAATATTAGAATGTAAGCTTCTTGAAAACAGGGACTGTTTTTTGCCTTTATGCAAATATATGCAAAGTGCCTTCCTCATGGCAAGACTGGGATATAGGCAGTACTATGTTATTATCCTGAGTGTAGTCTCATGTTCCCAAAGAAGACTTCAAAGAACCTTTGGAGATAATCCAAGTGAATTCCCTTCAAACTGTGTTTCAACGGAAATGGTCTACTGGTGTTCCAAGAGTTCAACATTCTATTACCCACCGCCATGACTTTGCACGTGCTAATACCCTTGCCTAGAATGTACTTGCTCCTTACTTCCATCCCTGTGGAGATCTTCACCTTTCTCGAGCTATATCCTATAGGAAACTCTTCTTGATACAGTACCCTCTCCCTCTTCAAACTAGTTTATATTTACTTTTTGTTGTCTCTGGGTCGAGTTGTGTTGGACTCTTTCTGACCCTGGATGGGTTTTTCTTGGCTAAAATACTGACATCGTTTGCCATTTCCTTCTCTAGTTCATTTTACAGATGAGGAACTGGGGCAAACAGGGCTGAGTGACTTGTCCAGAGTCACACACCTAGTAAGTTTCTGAGGCTGGATTTAAACTCAGGACTTCCTGACTCTAGACCCAGCGCTCTACCCACCGAGCCATCATATTTACTTAGTTGCATAAATGTACTTAGCTCCTCACAACCCCCCATAAAATGTAAATTCCATGATGTATTTGTCTTTGTACTACTAGAACCAGGCATAGTGCCTGATCTGTAGTAAACACTTAATCAGTCCTTCTTGAATCTAATTAACAAATGGTGATCCAGCATTGGCTTGAAATCCTCCCATGATGAAGATTACATCATTCACACACACACACACACACACACACACACACACACACACACACACACACACACAC
>NW_027185761.1:24965274-25035950 GCF_028583685.1 Petaurus breviceps papuanus
CACACACACACACACACACACACACACACACACACACACACACACACCTCCCAGGCTATATTATTTATAGGCTAATTGGAGTCACAGCTCTAGAGATGAAAAAACCATCCAGTCCAAGCCTCTCATTTTGGAGATGAGGAAAGTGAGATGAAGGCTGGTGCAGTGACTTGCCCAAGTTCACACAGGTAATAAGTGTCAGAATCAAGATTTGAATCCAAGTCACCTGGCTCCAAAGCCAGTGGTCTTTCCAAAGTACTATGCTGTCTCCTACCATTTGTGTACAGGTCTTATTTCTCCTCCTAAACTATAGGGCAGGGGGGGTTTAACCTTTTGTGTGTGACCTGGACCATTTGGTAGTCTGGTGATGCCTATGGGCCCTGTCACAGAATGTTTTAAAATGGATAAAATAAAATATCTAAGACTATAAAAGAAACCAACTATACTGAAATACAGTTATCAAAATATTTTTAAAAAACAAATTCACTGACCCTAGCTTAAGAATCTCTACTATAGAACTCTGAGGCCTGAGACTACAACATAACTCCCTGACACCAATACAGTGTTTTGCATGCATTAGGTGCTTAATATTTGCTGAACTGAATCAAATTATATTCTCAGATAAAATAGAAACAACTTCTTCCCTCCATATAGAATCATGTATTTTGAAGGTGATCTCATGTTCCTAGAACTCTGGGAAAGAAAGAGCCAAAGTCTAGGGACAGAAAGAGGCTGGAAAATGAGAACTCAGTTCTGTCCCAGTTCTGCCATTAACCAGCTGCATAGCCCTAGACAAGATGCTTTACATCTCTGTTGCTCAGTTTTCTTCCCTATAAAATGGAAGATCTAGGCTAGACTGTCTATCTCTAAGGACCCTTGCAAGTGTAACATATGATGAGTCTAGGACCCATGTTTGAATGTAAGCTCCCTGACAGCAAGGATTATTTTATCCTTTGTACCTATAGCATCCTTCATGGTGCCTGGCACATATGAGGGATTTAATAAATGCTGCTCAATTAATGTGTGAATCAAAGGACTGCCTTGATCAAGAGGATCCCTCCGTGAACTGTTCTCAAAAACAGAACAACAGAGTGTATCCTAGGACACTGGATTTCTGAGTTACCACACTATCAAACCTCAGGTGCCTTCTACCCTGGCAATAGGACATAATTCAGATGCATTTGACACATCTTCATCCCCAGCACCAAGGTCTTACCTCATCATGACTCATCTCAGCTTGGAGGTGACCCTTGGTTGTTCTCAAAGCCTGTGCCAGCAAATCCAAACAAGCTGGAAAGACTTCAAGTTCAAACCTGGTGACAAATGATATGTCTGCCATCCAAGGTCCAGCATCAATAAATCCAGAGCAACTCATTACCAGGTTGGCTGCAAGGTAATGACTTTTTTGGCCCAGCAACTTTTAAATCAATCAATCAATAAAGTAGCATTTATTATTGAAGGCTATCTAATAATTCATAAAAGGATTGACATCTGTATCAGCAGAGCGAGCTCCCAAGTTAACAAAATCACACAGATCAGGAATAGAATGGAAAGAGTATAAGTGCCTATGACAAACAAGGTCTAAAGTTCACTTCCCAAATCCCCCAATTAATAAGCCACACACTAGAGGACCTTAAGCCCTAATGAAGCTCAGACATGTACACAATCAGAACCTCATCACCTTGCACCTAGACTATTACAATGGCCTCCTAATTGGTCTTCCTGCCTTGAGTCTCTCCCCACATCAATGCATCCTCCACAAAGTGGTCAAAAGTGATTCACCTTCAGTGCAACTCTGACCAAGTCACTCTCCAAACTCAAAACTCCAGTGTCTCTCTTTCCTTTTTGGAACCAAAAGAAATTCCTCTGCTTGGCTTTTAAGACCCTTCACTACCTAGTCTAATCTTCTTTTTCCAGACTCATATATTATCCCCCTTCTCCAATTCTTCAAGATCTAGCAAAAGGAGTCTTCTCTCAGTAACAGTACAGTCACTGAGCCTCTGTCACAGTTATTCTCCCATGCCTGGAATGCACTCCCTCCTCGTCCCAGGACCTCAACCTAGGACCAAGGACCTCCTTCCACACTAAGCCTTTCTTGATCTTCAATTACTAGTGCCCATCTCCTCACCCCCACACACACACACACATGCACGCACACACATGCACACACACATGTATTTTTTTTAATTTACTCATATGTATGTGTCTCCTCCAATAGAATGTAACTTCCTTAGAGTAGGGAGTGTTTCTTTTTTGCGTATTTGTATCCTCATAGTCTAACAAAGTGTCTGGCACCCAGCAAGTGTTTAATAGATGCTTGTTGGCACTCAGAGCCAAACACAGTGCCTGGCACACAGTGGGTGCTTAATACCGTGTTTCCCCAATAATAAGACCTATCCCAAAAATAAGCCCTCCCCTTACTGTGTAAGATTCCTCTAAAATAAGCCCTCCCCCAAAAATAAGCCCTATTGAGATTGCTACTGTAGTGAAGGTGATCCCCTGTGCTACACGCTACATTACGGTACCCTCTGTATGCACCGCCCCCCCAGGGTGAAACGCACGCCGCGTTCTGAGCTGCATCCAATCAGAGCTGCAGCAGTGAGCGCGTCATCCTGTTCTTCCCCAGTGATTTGCTTATTGAATAAAGGTACATTTTTTTGTTCACATTTACCTGTTTATTAAAATTGCTGTCAATGTTCATTAAAATAAGCCCTCCCCTGAAAATAAACCCTCTGGTGTTTTTCTGTCCAAAAAATTAGTAAGACAGTGTCTTGTTATCGGGGAAACATGGTAAATGTTGTTAGAATAATGCAATCATAATAATCTCTTAATTTACATAACACTTGAGAGTTTTCAGTGTTTTCAACACACTATGATAAGTGAGATTATTCTATAAAGTGTTTAGCAAACCTTAGAGTAATATATAAGTATTAGTTGTGATCATCAGAATAGCATATTGACATCAAAGCACCAAGAAGAACATTTTGCAGATTGCCAAACACTTTCCTCACAACAACTTCTGCTCCATATCACCTGAATGACTTTGGACAAGTCACATATCTAATAGGCATAGTATCGAAATGAGAGCAAGGAGAGCTCAGCACTTTCAAAATCCAGCCCTGCCCTTTATTTTTTTAAGGCAAATTATACACAAAAAGCAGAAATAGAGATGGGAGACTGAACACCTAGAATCAATGTCCAGACTTCTCTAAGGTGCCTTTTGAAGATCTTTTGACCTCACACTTGATCTACTAGATCAGCCTCCTCATTGGCCTCTGTGATTTCAGTCCCCACTCCCCTCCACTCCATCCTGCATACAGCTGCCAAAGTCATTTTCATAAGCTCACAAGAGACGGTTCTTAGCATAATGCCTGCCATATAGCAGGTCTCCAACAAATGTTTGTTGACTTGACCTTATTAACAATCAAGAGCTAGAAGAGACTTTAGTGGCTTTCTAATCCAATACCTCAGTTTATAGATGGGGAAAATGAGGCCAAAGAGTTTAGGTGACTCACCCAAAGCAATATAGGGAATAGGTAGCCAAGCCAAGTCAAGGGATAGAGCCAATTCTAAGTTTCCTTCCAGACATACCATTCTCATCATATCATTCCCCTACTCAAAAATTTCAATGAATCACTATTTCTTATCATGGCCAATCTGAACTCCGTAGCCTGGCATTCAAGGCTCCACCCAATCTACCTTTTTTCCTACTGTGCCCTCAACAGGTCTATTAGTCAGGTGGCATCTGGAGTACTAGGTTCATTTGAGAGTTTCCCATTTCAAGAGGGAAGCTGGATAAACTAAGAGTCATACAGAGGGCAAGAAGCAACCAAGAAACTGAAGGGTCTGGAAGTCATGCCCTATGAAGAATGGTTGAAGGATCTGGATATGTTCTGGTAAAGGCCGGAACAGTCTCTTCATCATTCCAAGAAAATGTCAGGATAGGTGCCACCTCCATCCTTCACTCATATTTTTCTCTGAGCATCAAATTTCTTCCCTTCACACCATCCTTCAAGGACTGGCTCCTCTCATCTCCATCAAGAAGTCTGACCTGACCCCTCTAGCTTTCATTCTCAAAACTCACACAACTCTTGAAGGTTTCAGGCCTTCAATCCCTTCTTCCATTATTTGCTGAGCCTTGTATGTTGTATGTATGTTTGTTGTCTCCCCAAATAGACTGACTGCTGACTTGCAACTTGAGATGACAGAAAGCTATCTGAGAACAGAATCCAGGATCAATGCACTATTGACCAGAAATGATATGAAAATTTTATTGAGTGGAGATAACATGAAAAATTCTGTCTTTAAATTTCAAAAAACTATGGGAGTTCCAAAAAAAGAGCCCCAGCTTGGCAATAGCACACATGAGAAAGAAATGAGGGTAGTAGTTGACCACAACCTTAGCATTAACCACTGGTGCAACAGAGATGCTTAAAAAAAGGCAGACAAGATCGCATACTACTTAATAGAACTCCAGCTCCCACACTGTGGAAGATAAGAAAACTATCTCCTTAATGGGCACGATGATGCCTGAAATAACAAAAAAGCTGACAATAGTACTTAACAAAGCTCCTTGTTCAAATGCAATCCAGTCACCCACCTAAACCATTCTGCCACCTACTTTGCTGGGGAGCATACATCTTCCCTCCACACCTTGCTCTAGGCACAGTAATAATATTAAGATTTGCATCATATTTTAAGATTTGCAAAGTGCTTTACTTATTTTATCTCATTTGATTTGATTCTCTCATAAACCCTGAGAGGTGTTATTAGCATCCCCATTTTACACGTAAGGAAACTGAGGCAGACAGAGGTTAAATGACTTGTCTGGGGTCATTGCAGTAAGTGTCTGCAACATAATTTGAATTCAGGTCTTCCTAACTCCAAGCCCACTATCCACTAAACCACCTGGCTGTATGATAGAATCCAATCAGTACTAGCTGTATCAGTAATAAAATCAATACTACCATTGTTCCTGGAAAGAAAGTGACAAAGGACTGCCTTGTGGATCCAAGTGACCACCCCCTAAATTCTCATTCATATTCTCTCTCTCTCTCTCTCTCTCTCTCTCTCTCTCTCTCTCTCTCTCTCTCTTTCTTCATATATATATATATATATATATATATATATGTGTGTGTGTGTGTATATGTATCTGTTATATATATATATACACATTCCCTAGTATTTAGCATAGTGCCAAGCATATGCTAAGAGATTAATAAATATTTTTTCATTCATTCATTCATTTCTTCATACCAGTCAGATAACCTTTGTAGTGTTATGTTCATTCCTGGGCATCCCCATTTTAGCAGGAAGATTCATAAACTCAAGTTTAGCACAGGACTTGGAACATAGTTGGCACTTAATAAATGTGTATTGAGTGAATGAATGAATGAATGAATGAAGAGAAGAGATAGGATGATGAAAAATCTAGACACCAGGTCCTAGAAGAATAAAGGACCTGGAAATACTCTGATAAAGAGATAACTAGAGGGAAGTTGTCTTCATGTATTTGAAGGGCTGGCATGTAAGGGGGCAGAGCCTTGCCCTGTTGCTCCAAAAGGATCTTGTGGCAGAAACTACAGAGTCAGATTTCAGCTCAATATGGGGAAAACATCTTTCAAATAATCAGAATTTTACAAAAAGATAAGAGGACTCCTGGTAAGGCAGTGAGTTCCCTGGCAGTGGGAGTATACCACCAAGAAGTTGGATGCCTGTCTCAAGAATGGGGTTTAAAGGGTTGTGACAGAAACAAAGTTTTCATACATACAAAAATAGTCATAATGGCATTTTTTGTGGTAGCAGTGCCCTAGAAACAAAGTAGGTGCCCAGTTACTCAGGAAAGGCTCAACAAATTATGGTAAATAAATAACAGAAGTAAAAAATGAGGAACATGAGGAGTTCAGATAAACATGGGAAGATGTACATGAACTGATGAAGAATGAAGAAGAACCAGAAAAACAATAGTAACAATGTACATTTTTTAAAACCAATAAGATGAAACTGTAATGTAATTACAATGACTAAGCTTGGCCCCAAAGGAGAAATGAGAAAATTTTCTTTTGTTAAAAAGGGAAGGGAAGGGAAGGGGTGGGAGAGAAAGAAAGAGAAAGGAATAAGCATTTATTGTTGTTTAGACATTTCAGTCATGTCCAACTCTTCATGACTCCGTTTGGGGTTTTCTTGGCAAAGCTACCAGAGTGGCTTGCCATTTCCTTTTACAATTCATTTTATAAATTAGGGAACTGAAGCAAACATAATTAAGTGGCTTGCCCAGAGTCACACAGCTAATAATGTCTGGAGACAGGATTTGAACTCAGGAAGATGAGTCTTCCTGACTCCAGGTCTGGCACTCTATCCACTTTACCACCTAACTACATTTATTTGCCAGGCATTGTACTAAACACTTTCTAAATATTATCTTATTTGATTATCATAAAATCTTGGGAAGTAAGTGCTATTATCCCCTTTTTACACTTGAGGAAATCGAGGCAAACAGTTAAAGTGACTTGCCTAGGGTTACATAGTTAGTAAATGTCTGAGGTGGGATTTGAACTCAAGTCTTCCTGACTCCCAGGTCCCCATGCTCTGTGCAATGTGACACCACCTAGCAGCCTACTCTTTGCTCCTAACAGAGAATCCAACATTCTTTGTTCCTATCCCAATAAAGATCATGCCATGAACTTAGAGTGATAATATCTGTAAATCAAATAGCACAGTGCATGTCACATAGTAGGGACTGAATAAATGTTTATTCCCTTCCCCCCTTCTATTCCTTACTGAGGACAGCTCACAGGTTCAGGTCTGAGGAAACCAGGGAACCAAGGGTCAGTAGTTTAAAAAAAAACCAGTTCTTAAAGCTCCTCCCAATCTACCTGCATGAAGAATAAAAAATACTGATAATTCTGGAGTTGCTTTGAGGAAGCCTAAAAGCTGTTTTTCCCACACCAGCTGTGGACTTCTCATAAACCTTTGATGAGTTCACAAGACAGGAAGCTCTGTTCCCAGGTAGCCTGGCCACTGGAAGGCAGTCTATGAGTTAGTTAACTAGTAATATCCATGCAAATTTCTGTATTAGTGTGTTGGCAATGCTTCCTCAAAGCCAATGTAGCAATTTAGGCTACCCTTGTATCCCCAGTGTTAATGGTGAGCTGTGCATGCAATCCTTTCAAGATCTTGCATGATAACATATTATATCAGCATCAGTTAAAATAATGGGCTCAGGTTTCTGCAGAGAAGGAAATGTGAACAGGTACATGGAATAGATGCCCATAACAGAAACTGGCCATAGCTTCAAATTCTTAGGTTGGAAATTCTTTTGTAGTTTCTGTGCTATGAAGCCAAACTAGTACTGCAATCACCACAGGCAGCAAGGAGGATGGAATTCTGGGTCTAGAGTCAGGAAGAAGAACTCAGATTCAGCCTCAGGACTCTTACTAGCAGGACAGCAAGGTGGCGCAGTGAATACAGCACTGGTCCTAGAGCCAGGAGGACCTTAGCTCAAATCTAGCCTCAGACACTTGACACATTTACTAGCTGTATGACCGTGGACAAGTCATTTAACCCTGTTTGCCTCAGTTGCCTCATCTGTAAAATGAGCTAGAGAAGGAAATGGCAAACCATTCCAGTAGCTTTGCCAAGAAAGCCCCAAATGGGGTCGCAAAGAGTCAGATATGACTGAAATGAGTGAACAATAAAACAACGAACCTCAACTGTAAATGAAGGTAATAACAGCACCTACCTCCCAGGGTTGTTGCAAGTTCAAATGACATAATAATTGCAAAGTAATTATCACAGTGCCTTGCACATAGTAAATGCTATATAAATGTTTCCTTCTTTTCTTCCTTCACCAAATTCTGAATGTTATTTCTTGGCTCTCTCCTTGATGACTGGGAACAGCACAAACTCGTGAATTGAGACCTTATGATCAAGGGAAGTTCAGTTTGTTTTGATCTAGACCTGTGGCTTCATTGGGTATAAGACATTCCCAGTGTGGAAATTCCCTCCACCGATGCAGATCGGCAGCAACTCCCCTATGCCTTAGATTCTCAGAATTGTTGGAAAACTGAGTAACTTACCCATGAACCCATTAGCAGATTCAGAGGCCTGACTCCAAGGCAGGTCTTTTATCTACTGTCATCATGTCACCCAAGCAGGTCATAAACAACTTTTCAATGTACCCAAGGAGTTGAAAATGGATAAACAAATTTTGGTATGTGAACATAGTGGATTATCCCTCAGCCATTAAGATCATGAATATCAAGATTTCAAAAACACATAGAAGGACTCAGATTAAGTAATGAAGAGTGAAGGAAGCAGAAACCAAAGAGAAAAGTATCGTTGCTGTTCATTTGAGACTAACTCTTAATGATCCCATTTGGAGTGTTCTTGGCAAAGATGGTGGAGGGATTTGCCATTTTCTTCTCCAGCTCATTTTACAGATGAAGTAATTGAGGCAAACAGAATTAAATGACTTGTCCAGGGTCACACAGCTAGTAAGAAGAAACTGAGGCAAACAGGGTTATGTGACTTGTCCAGGGTCAAACGGCTAGTAAGTGTCTTAAGCTACATTTGAATTCAGGTCTTCCTGACTCTGGGCCTGGCACTCTATCCAGTGCACCACCTAGCTGCCATACTCTACATATTCACAAATTAAGTTATGCAGTCAGAAGAGTAGGAGTTATGGATGACCTTTTAAGCTGGACCATCCTCTAGCTACTGATCTTTCTAGGATTTTAAGCTGAGTGTTCTGTTTCAGGAAAAAAAAAGTTTTACATGCACCTCTCAGCAGTTTCAGATTAATAATTACTCACCATTGCCATCCCTCCAAGCCAAACCTCTGGCATTTCCCCAGAAGTCCATCACTACACAGCAAAGCTTTGCTGATTATTGACCTGTGAGTGGTAATACGACCACAATAATACTGACCAGGATTATTAGGGTCATCAATTTTTATTAAAGGTCACTGACAGATTTATACAAAATCTGTAAAGTGACACTTGTTTTTGCCAGCTCAGCTTCAAAAGCCACTCGACTGCGAAGTCACCAAGCAGGAAGCAAAGTAGACACTTCACTACCAGAAATGGGTTTGAGGAGATTTCTCACCTCCTACTGATCTCCCATCGCACACTTAGCTAATCCCCCCCTTCGAATTTCCGGCATTCCCAACTGACCAGGAGGGAGCTGTTGGTTTGGGGACAGAGAGAGGTGGAGAGGACATGCCAGGAAGCTCATTATAATAACCAAGGCATGCTTACCTGCCTAAGGCCCAATACCAAAGTTCCTGTTCCCCGGATAAAAATCTATTTCACATGGCCAAGTCTATATAAGCTCTGAAAGGTGGCTAGAGAAGAAAAGAAACCTGAAGCTAAAGGAGGGAGATTGGAGAAGGGAAACAAGCTACTTTATTATGAGCCTACTATGCGCCAGGTACTACCTTTACAAATTCCAACAACAATCCTGCAGGGTAGGTGCTATTATTAATATCCCCATTTGACAGATGAAAAAACTGAGTCAGACAGCAGGTAGCTTACTTGCTCAGGGTCATACAGCTAGTAAGTGTCTGCGGACAAGTCTGAACTCAGGTCTTCTTGACTTCAAGCCCAGTGCTCTACCCCTGGGCCATAATACTCATCAAGTATAAACACTGGGGAAGATTTTGATATTTTGTTGTTTTTCAGTCATTTTCTGTAATGTAAACTCTCTGTGACCCCATTTGGGGTTTTTTCTTGGCAAAGAGACTGGAGTGGTTTGTCGTTTCCTCCTCCAGCTCATTTTACAGTTTAAATAAAACAAAGTCCGTGCCCTATGGAGCTTATAGTCTAGTAGGGGAATAAGGCAACTTCTTATTCGCTAACTTCAATACAAGAAAGCGCCAAAGCAAAACAGAACAAGATGAGAAGGAAGATGGTGACCAACAAGGGGGAATCAAAAAGGGCTTTTTAACCCTAAATACCTTTCAGTTAGGCATTCAGGGATGAGTTTAGGTAGAATGTAGCTCCTTAAGGGCAAGGCTTCTCATTTCTGTCTCTGTATCCCAGCATGATTGAGATAGATGGCATGGGGGAGAGGGGGTGAAGAGCTGGTCTCAGAGTCAGAAAGACCTGGGTTCAAGTCCTATTCCTCATACACCCTGGCTGGAGACTCTGTACAAGTCACTTAACTTATTAGCTCCCCAAGCCACTTTCTAAGGCCACAAGCTGCAAAACAGGTGTTGATCTGTATTGGTAACTTACCAAGAGTTCTCCAGTCCCATAAAAATCACAGGCCCTAGAAAAAAAGGAGGGAAGAAGGAAAGAGAGAGAGAGAGAGAGAGAGAGAACTACAATAACTACACTACTACACTTTCTAGGCACACACTGGTTGACTGCCAGTTAAATTGGGTCATAGAATTTCAACAGGCAGACAAGAGGGAAGGCAGCTATTCCAGGCATGAGAAACATTCAGCAAAGGTGATAAAAATAATAATGAATAAAGCGTTTATTAAGCACTTACTATATGCAGTGCTTGGATGAAAAGAGAAAAGTCCAATATTGGGCCGTTCCAGATCAGCAAAGGGTCCCATCAGCTTCACATCGTGGAATACCGCAGAAGACAGCATGGCATTTTAGGCTACCCTTCTGTTCAGATATTCAATAATCTTCTGTCTAAACCACTGGTCCCCACTTTGCTGCTCATAAGGTATTCCCTGTTTTCCCCCTCCTTGAGCTGAAAAGCTTGAGGTGTGACCCTGCATGGTTAACTGAGGCCAGGACCCAATCTTTCAGGAGTTCACCATCACAAACCAGACTGATGAGGTCAGGGAAAGGTATAAAGCAGACTCTGGCAATTGAGAGAACCCTAAACCAGCTACTGCACAGTTCTGCTCTAATCAATGACCAGTCATCTCTCTACCACAACCCAACTTTCATCGGGTTATAGTTGGAAGGGACCTTGGAGGCCATGGAGTCCAACTCCACCAATTTATAGATGAGGCCCAGAGAGGTTTGTGCCCAGGGTCACAGTGTCTAAGGCATATTTATAATTCAGATCTTCTCACACTAGGCCTACCACTCTTTCCATACTGCCCACTACTGCCCTGTGCCTCCCTAAAGGAGGCTTCTTTCATCTGTATCCTAGTTTCCAAGTATTGCCCTATAGCTGGGCCAGTGGAATCTCTATTACATATAAACGTAACTCTCTTCCCCTCCATTTCCTCTTTTCAATTAGTCTAGCTTACCCATGAATGCACAGGAAGATTCATCTTCCCAAGTTCAAATCCATCCTCAGATACTTAGTAGCTGTGTGACCCTGGGAAAGGCACTTAACCCGGTTTGCCTCAGTTTCCTCATCTTTAAAATGAACTGGAGAAGGAAATGGCAAAACCACTCCAGTATCTTTGCCAAGAAAACCCTAAATGGGGTCACAAAGAGTCCGACACAATTGAAATTGATGGAACAAGAAACTCTAGTAGACTGTAAGCTCTTTGAGGACTGACAACTGATAAAATGTCTCAAGGATGTACTTTGTAAGGGGGCCTTTTGAGGGGAAAGTTATTGCTGTCAAAACAAAATGCATCAAGGATTAGTTTGCTTCTCAGATTGATGGAGAAAGGAGGAATTTATGACCAAACAAGAGATAGAGAGCATTACAAAATGCAAAACGGATAATTTTGATTACATTAAATTGAAAATTTTTTGTACAAAGACAATACAATCAAGATTAGGAAGGAAGCACAAAACTGGGAATGGATTTTTACAGCCAGTGTCTCTGATATAGGCCTCATTTCTAAAATATACAGAGAACAGAATCAAATTTATAAGAATACAAGTCATTCCCCAATATCAAAGGATATGAACAGGCAGTTTTCAACAGAAGAAATTAAAAGCATCTATAATCATATGAAAAAATGCTCTAAATCACTATTGATTAGAGAAATACAAATCAAAACAACTCTTAGGTACCACATCTCACTGGTCAGATTGGCTAACATGCTAAAACAGGAAAATGATAAATGCTGGAGAAAACATGGGAAAATTAGAACACTAATGTATTGTTGGTTGAGGTGTGAACTGATCCAACCATTCTGGAGAGCAATTTGGAACTATGCCCAAAGGGCTACAAAAATTTATATACCCTTTGACCCAGCAATACCACTTCTAGGGCTGTATCCCAAAGAGATCATGCAAGTGGGAAAAGGACCCATATGTACAAAAATATTTATAGCAGCTCTTTTTGTGGTGGCAAAAAATTAGAAATCAAGGGGATGCCCATCAATTGGGGAATGGCTGAACAAGTTGTGGTGTATGAATGTAATGGAATATTATTGTGCTATAAGAAACGAGGAGCAGACAGACTTCATAATAACCTGGAGAGACATTTATATAAAGTGATGCTGAGTGAGGGGAGCAGAACCAGGAGAACTTGGTACACAATTACAGACACATCATATCTGTGATAACTAACTTTGATAGACTGGGCTCCTCTCAGCAATGCAAGGCTATAAGACAACTCCAAAAGACCCATGATGGAAAGAGCTATCCACATCCAGAGAAAGAATTACTGAGTCTGAACACAAATTAAAGCAAACTACTTGCTCTCTCTTCTCTCTCTCTCTCTCTCTCTCTCTCTCTTTCTCTCTCTCTCTCTTCCTTTCTCTCTCTCTCTCCGCCCCCTCCCACTCTCTTTTGTTTTGTTTCTTCATTCTCATTGTTCACTCCATTGGTTATAATCCTTCTTTACAACTTGACTAATGTTTAATGTGAAGGTATTTGTAGAACCTATATCAGATTGCATGCCGCCATGGGGAGGAGGAGGGTGGAGAGGGAGGAAGAGAAATTTGGAACTCAAAAGCCTGTGGAATTCAATGTTGAAAACTAAAAGTAAATAAAGAAAAAAAAGAAAAAAGAAAATGCATCAAGACACAGATACATGATAATACTCTTTGTTTCCTCTGCACCTACTGTGATAGATGTTTCCTAGTTTTATGCTGAAAAAGTAAATTAAATGAAATTGTCTGGTTAATGTCTTAGAAGAAAAGAAAGACTCAGAGAAGACTGAGACTGGAATCTGGAGACTAAACCCCATTTTTCCCAATTACCCCACTTGTTTGTGCTGCCTCATCACAAGAAAAAAAATGGTTTTGTGTTTATTTTGTAACATATTTATGTTTTTAACTACTGTTCACCACTTTGTCTAGAACGGAAGTTCTTTGAAGGACAGCAATGTTTCTTTTTTGTCTGCGTTTTTTTTTTTTTTTTACCATTCCCCCTCAGTTCAAGCACTTGGGTCTCCAGTACTTGACACATAACAGGAGTTTAATAAATACTTGTTGGATTGGATTGAACAACTCCAACTTTCAGGACTATTTAGCAACTCTGGGTGGCTAGACATACAACCATTCATGTCAACTTGAGTGAATATATTTTATTGTTTAGTCATTCTCAGTCATGTCTGACTCTTCACCCTTTGGGGGTTTTCCTGGTGAAGATATTAGAGCAGTTTGCCATTTCCTTCTCCAGCTCTTTTTACAGATGAGGAAACTGAGGCAAACAGGATGGAGTGACTTGCCCAGGGTCACACAGCTAGTATGTATCTGAATCAGAATTTGAACTCAGATCTTCCTGACTCCAGGCCTGGCACTCTATCCACTGAACCACCTAGCAGCCAAGTGGTATACTTACTCATTCAAATAATTTGCACATCTAAGGCCGCCCTTGATTCCAAAAAGGGATTTGAAAAGGTAGCCACCATTAGTAAGGGAATAATCCAGGGGGAGGACCCACATCTTCTGAAATCTCTCTGCTCCTCATCACTTAGTATTAGAGTCACTGGGACAAGGCCAACTGAAAAGAGCTAGGCCAGGACCCAGAATAGCTGAAAAGGACTAGATGTTGTGGGTGACCTTAGGTCACTGACAGTCTCTGAGTACTACCTTTTCTCCTCTGTAAAATGAGGAAGAGGAATCTTCATCCTTTGAAATGAATGCTATTAACCTCCTTCTACAGATGAGGGAACTGAGGCTCAGAGAGAATCTAATAGACTTCTAATTGATTTAAATGATGAAAACAAGATCAAACACACAGCTTTTTTTTTTTGGACAGGAATTTTTCTTTAAAGGACTAAGAAGAGGGAGTGCTTGAGCTGAGGGGGGATGGTAAAAAAAACCACACACACACACAGACGGTAGGTAGTGCATTGTTTTGCCCAGGGAAATCCCTGAAGCCCATCAAAAAGCTGGGCAATACTGCTATTCTGCTCAGTCCGACTGACCAGTAAAATCTGTGTAGCTGCGAGGTAACTTCACCTTCAGGAAGAAAAAAAAATCACTCTTCTCTTCTGCCCAGCTGGAGTCTGCATCAGACCTAGCTCCTGTGGTTAAGACTCACACACTATAGCCCCAGGCTGTGGCTCCTTTCAGATGACTCCTCTTGGAGAGAAGTCTAGGGCACCCCTTCCTTCCAGGCCTTCGGGAGAACAGAGTACCTCAGTCAAGTTTTCTCTGACCACCCCAACTCCTTCAGCACTTGTTTCCAGATAACATCAGAATCTGAGAATTTGCAGTTGGAAAGACCTTGGGATGGAGAAACTGAGTCACAGAGAAGTGTGATGACTTTCCCAAAGTGACAGAGGAAGTCTACTTATGTACAATCTATACCTTCCCTGTTTCCAAGATGGATTTAAGAAAATAGTCATAATCTGTAAGAGGCTGAGCCAAGAAGAAGGTCCTTTTCTTCTGAAATCTCTCTGTCTTTCAGCACTCAGCAATAGAGAAGCATCATGGCAGGGCCAACAGAAAAGGGCTAGTCTAGGACTCAACCACCTCAGTAACTGAAAAGGACTAGATTTGTTGGGTGACCAATCTGAGCCTCCATTTTCTCTTCTGAAAATGGGGGAAGGGCTCTCTAACTGTCCCTTGCAGTTCTAACATTCAATCTACCTGCCATATGAGGCCTGGCAGAAACAAAGAAAACCCAGACCTTGCAGCCTGCAGCCCTACCAGCACACATCTCCTGATAACAAGAAGCCAGGCCAGAACCACTAACTTATTCTGCAAACTTGCAATCCAGAGGCCTTGCAGTCACCAGTCTTAGAAGATATAAGCTCTTTTTTCCATCCCCAAGGGCGAGCCAACGGTCCAAGATGCCTTATAGAGTGTTTGATCCAAAACTTTCCTCTTCCTAAATGCTTTTTAACTTCTCCTTTGAAGGAAATAGACATCTGCAAAAAGATCTCATTCCCTGGAATGATCAAAAGGATTTGAAGCCCCTATGAATGCCAGGAAGGTGTTGGGCTGCCAAGATGGGAAAAAACCTGATCTGGAAATCAAGAGACTTGGGTTCCTGTCCCCACTCGCCAATAACTCCCCTATGACCTTAGGCCCTCTATCTGGGTTGAAGTTTCCTCATCTGTAAAAAGAGCTACAACATTCTAGGGTGCTCTGATTCTAATGGAGATAAGAATGACTTCATCCATCTACGGTGGTTCTTTTGGGGGGGTGGAGGGAGAGAATGTTTTCTTTACCAGGGAAACCCAACAAAAGTATATAATCTGCTTTGAGATTTCAAAAAACCCAAAACAAAACCCAAAATGTATAACCACCTTGTCAGTCACAGTCCCAGAGAAAACATCCCAGCAAAGTCCTATTTTACACAATCTATGGTATGCAAAATGCTTACTAACCAAAAGGAATGCCATTAACTTCTCAGCTAAATCTGACAGGATGATTGATCACTTAGCTTGATTGGGAAGGGAAATGCAGTTAAGAGATAATGGGCCCCAACCCAGAAAAGGTTTTAGCTTGCTGCCTCAATTTAAACAGGCACAGAGAAGCCATTATGAATGCCTTCTCCCTCCTTATACAGATATGGAAACCACTTAGGTCTGCATTTACCCTGTGAGCCATTCTTTAAGATGGCATGGCCATTCTAAGAGGCCAGGGAAGAGGGCACATGAATTAATAATGGAAATAAACTACCTTGCATCTTGGAGGGGGGGACAGGACACTACTGAAGCAAATCTGGATTGAAGGCCCCAGTGTCATAAACACCATTATTACAGCGGTCAAGGAAATGTTATTTATGCTCCAAGGGTTTTTGTGGCTATAGTAATATATAAAAAGCTTCAAAATGCCTCCTTTTCCATCATCTGCTGGATTTCTTTATCTATCCCTACCATCCCCAATCATTAGATGGCAGCAGAAAAAGCAGAGATCTGGCCAGGGGTCCCCATCATTAATAATCTTCAAGCAGAGTCTGGGTGACCACTTATCAGGAGAGAGAGCAGAGAGGGGATCCTGATTCAATTAGGGGTTGTACTAGAAGGCCTTTCAGCCTCCATAGATTCTGAGCTCCATATGGCAGGGAAAGAGATTCCCCAGCATGGGGTGACTACTCTTAGGAACAGAGTTGTAATGGGTTCAATCCAACCATTCCTCATGGGATTTCACTTGGGAATTCTTATCACAGTTGGACCCCTCTCAAAGGCAGAGAGGTTTATAATCTATACATTCCCTGTTTCCAAAATGGATTTGAGATGATCATCATGGTCAAGAAGGGGTTGCCTCCCCATAATTTCCACCTACTGGTCCTAATTCTGACTTCAGGAACCACATAGAATAAGTCTAATCTCTCTTCCACATATTGTGAAAACAATAATCACACAAGTGCACGCATACACACACACACACACACACACACACACACACACACACACACACAAACCTTCTCTTTTCCAAACTAGGATTAAGGTATTTAGAGCTCAAAGGGATCATCTAGTTCAAACCCTTCATCTTACTGAGAAAGAAACTGAGGCCCAGAAAGATAGATGATTTTCCAAAGGTCAACAGTCTAGCATGTAGCAGGGCCAGATACCACAACAGGTCTTCCAATACCAGATTGCTGCTTCTCTAGATAAAGCCAGTTCCTGCTAAACAGGTGTTCGATAAATGTTGGATGGATGGATGAATGAATGAATGAATGAATGAATGAATGAATGAATGAATGATCAAGAGAATACAGCACAGATTGAGACCAGAGATAAAAGATTAGGACACTTTATTAGGAAAAAAAAAATGCCTCCTGAAAAGGGGCTGATCAAAGTGTATGAAACCTCCTGAAAGTGAACTTGCTCACCTACTTTGCAGGAAAAAGATGTCGTGACAATCACTTGGTTCTTTAAAAAGGAAGTTTCAGGACAAATAATAAAAATGTCTGATGACACAGAACAAGCATCAACCAACCATTAGGCATTAACATCGTGGAGAACAACCGTGTCTTCCCACAATGAAATTGTTGCAGAACCAGAAAGGGCCGGATGGATTCTTCCATTCTTGGGAGGAGGGAGGGGGGAAAGGAGTATGATGCTTTGAGCAGAGCTGGAGCTTGACAAATGTTCACTGAATTTAAATGAACAAAGCTGAACAGTGACTGTCACTGGAGATGTTCAACAGAGTCTGGATGACTTCTGGGATACTGTAAAGGGGGCTTTTGTCCGCTGAACAGAGAAACTGACTGGGGGAGTTCAAGGGTCTTTTCCAGCTCCAAGATTCTATGAAAATGAGAGGTAAGGGTCTAGGTAAAATGAAAAATCCTGTGACTACACAATGAGCCATCAATTATTGTTAAATACCCACTATGTTCCAGGCATTGGGTAGGAAAAAAACAAAATTAAGAGTCCTCTTCCTCAAAAAGGTTACACTCTAAAGAGGAAGGTGATATGTGTACATGTGGGTGTATGCAAAACACACAGAAAACAGACACAAGGTAACCTTGGAGGTCCTTGGGAGGAGAAAACACCAGCAACTCAGATGATTTCAGTGACCAGAGTTACATAAATCAAAGATTCTCTTACTAAAATCTTCTTAAAATCTTTCAAACATTTTAAAAGTAAAATTGTATTTATTTTCAAAATGAAAATTCGCCTTCCCTTCCTCTTGCCTCCCCTCCCTGACACTGAAAAAACAAGAAAAACAAAAACTATTACAAAATTAAACCTGAACTTTAAAAATAGTAAAATTAATAAGCTTAAGATTTTTGTTACATAAATTATAGAAGGAATGCAATATGGTAAATATTAATTCAGTGTTGTTTATTATAGTAAATAGTTAAAATCTAATATTTAATATTATAATTATTAAAAGTATATATATATATGGTATATATACCAAAATATAATGGTAACAGTCAGCCAATAGAGTGACGACATAGTGCTTTAAGGTTGACAAATATATATGTATGTATACGTGTGTGTATTTTTGTATGTGTGTATTTACATATTTATCTATCTTAACCATGTGTGTATATATATCTCACTATACATATTTATACATATAAATATTTAGCTCATTTGACTCAAAATAACTCTCTGAAGTTCTAAAAGGATTTCCATATTCATTTAATAGATGAGGGAACTGAGTGACTTGCAGTTATCACACAGCTAGTAAGTGGTAGCTGTAAGTAAGTGCTGGTGGCAGGATTCTTTGTATGTGTTCACAACATTTATACAAGAGCAGCTAAGAGGTGCATTGGATATAACACCAAGCCTGGAGACAGCAAGACCTGAGTTCAAATCCAGTCTTGGACACTTACTAGCTATGTGATCCTGGGCAAGTTACTTAACCTTGTTTACCTCAATTTCCTCATCTATAAAATGAG
Source organism: Petaurus breviceps papuanus (assembly GCF_028583685.1). Classification (NCBI taxonomy): domain Eukaryota; kingdom Metazoa; phylum Chordata; class Mammalia; order Diprotodontia; family Petauridae; genus Petaurus; species Petaurus breviceps. Next base: position 24,983,904 of record NW_027185761.1, read on the forward strand.
TTGGAGAAGGAAAAGGGCAAACCACTCCAGTGTCTTTGCCAAGAAAACCCCAAATGGGGTTAAAAGTCAGACACAGCTGAAAGATCACTAAATAACAGCAATAAATATGTGCATACAGTATGGATATGTATATGATATGCATATAAGTATATCACAGGCAGACAGACAAGGAGGAAGACATACAGAGAGAACCACAAATTCACTGCTATAAGGAATTCCAATGCTGGAGAATAAAAATTAGTAACTCATATGACTGCTTGAACCACATAGGGGACTCCTGGTATGGAAATTCCTTCAACTAATGTAGTTCAGTCATTCCTCTGTAACTAGTCTAAGAAATGCCCAAGGCACTGAAGGGTTAAACGACTTCCCAATGGTTACACAGTCAATATGTGCCAAACTAGTTGCATGACCCTGGACAAGTAATTTGACTCCTCGGTGCCCTAAGCAAACTCTCTAAGATGGTAAGCTATAGAGGAGTAGTCTATCTGCATTAGTGAAAGGAGTTTTACTACCAGGAGTTCCCACCATTGGTAAAATGGATCATAGATCCAAAACAAATATGTGTGGATATGTGGATATGTGTGTGTACATGTGTGTGAATATCAAATACATTCATAATGTGTGGTTACTCACACAGACACATCATTTTAAAACTCCAGATGCTGATTTGCAAGCTACTCTGGGCCTCAGTTTCTTCACTCATGAAATAAGGATGTTGGACAAGAAGACTTCCGAGATCTCTCTGACTTGGTATGGTTCGATATTTTTTTCTTCTTTAAAATCCTAGCTGTAAATTAAAAGTAACTGTAGCACACAACCATAGATATTTTCTTCATTCATCAACAGCAATAACATGTCACACAATATGGCCCTAAAACCATGAAATTCCATTTTTATGGAATGGGTTAGAAACAAGATTATTCCATACATAAATATACTAGTACACATACACAAGAAATACTCATTCTACCTGAATTATAAGGAACACACCAGTTGTCTTTGTCCTCACTGCTACATTAAAAGATTCTCAAATTCCATGAACTTTCCATAGAAGGCTCAGAATAAACCCAGTTCCTATCTACGGGGCACTGATTTGGGCAGGCCCCGAGTTTAGCACTGACCTTGGCGACATCGTTGATTCTTTAACAAGAACTCTCATTTAATAAAAATGAATGTGTCTTCTAAAATAACAGTCCCTGAGTACAGGTATTTTTGTTACCTCCAAGTTCTGCATGTGTCTTTGTCTATTTGCGTATATGTGTGTGTGTGTATGTTTTCAAAAAGTCAACTGTTTTCAGAGCCAGCAGATACAGGAGAGGGAAAATAAAGAAGAAACATGAGCTATTTCCCCTGAATTCAATGTTGGATGAATTAAAGGAATTTCGTTATTTCTGGAAACCAGTCATGAAGTCATTCTGCTGGATAGAGTCAATACTGATCCTTCTGCTAGCTTGGCTAACCCCGATTTCCAATTACACAGCCTTTTTCTAGGTTGGATTACTAATCTGATGCCTTTACGTTTTTATCACTTAGCTTGCAATAGCAAGTTACTTCAATGAAAAGGGTGAGGGAAAAGAACCATCCATCGGACCAGTTATTCAACTAGTTTACTTACCATTCCTATCACTTTTCAGGCATGTTGTTGTTTGTTCTTCGTTCACAAACAGGACCATGACATCAGGGAGGTAATGCCGTGACATGCAAGTGAATTGGATTCAAGTGAGGCAAGGCTGTGCAAAGTCACCAGCCTCACTGTCTCCTCCAGAGCCACCTGGGTTCAGTGACAAGATATAGATCTGGACAACAGAGATGCTCCCAGATGCAGTGGGGGACCTTGGCCTTTTCAAGCTAAGGTCTTTAATGGCCAGCCATTTTGGAAAGGCAGATGAAAAGGCAGGAAGGCTGGGGCAGCTAGGTGGCGCAGTGAATAGAACATCGGCCCTGGAGTCAGGAGGACCTGAGTTCAAATCTGGCCTCAGACACTTAACACAAAAACTAGCCATGTGACCCTAGGCAAGTCGCTTAACCCCAATTGCCCTCCAAAAAGAAAAAAAAAACAGACAGGAAGACTAAGTGGAAAGAACTATAGTGGGATTTAAGATTAAAGAAATATCTGAATTAAAATCCCACCTCTGACATTCACTAGCTGTGACACCTTTGGAAATTTACTTAACCCTCTCTGAGGCTCTGATTCCTCATTTGTAAAGTGCAGATAAGAATATCATACTTACCTCATGAGGCTGTTGAAATGACTGAATGAGCTGAGGCACTAAGGAAATATAATCTTGAGATGGGAGGAGAAATGGATCTAAATCTATGACTCTTATCAGTGTGGGGAATCCTTCTATCACTTAGAGAGATGATTAGGGCATAGTCGCATACAAGACTTGAAGCCAGGATTGGAACTCAACCTCCTCTCCACATTAGTGTCTTGCCCCAAAATAACCAGGGCTACCTTACAGTGCCTGGCACATAGTAGGTTGTTCATGGATGCCTGTTGACTGATGGATTACACTGTTACTTGACTTGTTGCCTCTTCTCAAAGGGCTTCATTTCCCATTCGCATTGATGACTGCTTACATTCATTAGGCATCCCCTGACAGTTACAAAGCATTGTTCCACCTAATAATAGCTGACGTTTACATAGCACATTTTACAGACCTTCACAACTCTAAGGATTAGCTATCATTGCTCCCATTTTAGAGGTGAAGAAATTTAAGCTCATAAAGAGGTTAAAGGGCTTGCCCAGGATTCAAACTCAGGCCTTCCTCCTCTGGACTCTACTTCCCTACTCACTGCTCCACATTGCCTCTGATTTTGTCAACAATTCTATGCAAGAATTATTCTTGCCAAAAAGAGCTATGTGCAGAGGATTTTGATGCATAGAGGTAGAATGTAAGCTTTTTGAGATCAGGATCTATTTTCATTTTTGTCTTTGAATGTCCAGAATGAGAGGCATATATACATAGTGGACAGAGAGCTGACCAGACAGACCTGGGTTCAAATCCAAACTCTGACATATACTACCTTTGTGACCCTGTGAAAGTCACTTAACCTTGCAGTGCTCTAAGACTAAAAGTGGAAGAGGTGTTGACCTGCACTGGTAAAGGGAGTTCCCTCATCTGGGAGTTCCCAATACCAATGAAATCCCATGTCCAGTTCCCCCTTCCACATAGTGACTTTCCCCGTCACAGTTTTGCTATATTGAGGGTTGCATAAGAAACTAAATGGGAATTTCGAAAGAGTTTTGTGGAAGCCACAAACAACACACAATGGCCAGAAGATGACACAGAAAAAGTTTTGAAGCTCAGAAATGCCTAAAATATATGTATAGTATTGCAAAATATCATATTTTACCTTTTAATATCATAATAATTCAGACCTCTTCCCTGGTGCAAAGGGAGCACCAAAAAATTTTACAAGGATTTTCTAGATCATGGGGGTGCTGGGCCCCTAACCTCTGCCATGTGAAGGGGATAACTGTATTATTATTATTATTATTATTTAAGGAAGAAGAGGGCATTATCAAGTGGGGGGGGGGAAGAAAGTCTTCCTATCGGAGGTCACCCACGAGCTAGCTTGCTGATAGCCAGGGACTGTAGGAGGCAGAAGTGAGAGGGCACACATTCCTTGCCACACCCTATGTCTCCAGCAGGCCTATCTCCCTGTTCCCTGAGCGTCAGTCCTCTGCTTAAATATCAGCTTGAAGGCCACAGTCAAACAAGCCCACCGCTATCTCTCACTAGCAGATGGAATGTGATCATTTTGGCTACTCCCTGCCCGGGTGTTTCTCAGGACCCTTTGGGGTATTTCCTTTCAACTTTTGCAGGTATCACAAAGAGATCTCTTCAAGAAGAATGTGTCCAGCCCTCTCCCAAGCTTTCACATTCTGAGGTCCTGCTCAACAGCTCACGAAACAAACATCGACTTTTTCTTCCATTTCCAAGCTAACATCCTGGGACCCGTTCATCCAGGAAAATCCCTACTCTCAAAAAAAAAATAAACAAAAACAGCACTAAACACAGGAACACTACATTGACTTTTTCTACTAGGAAACAAACCCAGACACTAATTTCTAATACAATTCAATAGGCATTTATTAAGCACCTACTATATGCAAGGCACTGTCCTAGGAGCAAGAGAAAAGGCTTCCTATAGTAGGTGATACATAAGCTATGCTGCTACTGGGATACAAATAAGAAACAGTGTCTTCCCTCAGGGAGTTTACTGTCTAAAAGTGGAGGGAGAACACAGTACAAGTAAATAAATAAGTATCACTACATGTATATGGATGTGTATCCAGATGTATAAGTATTCAAAGAAGGGGCGGAGCAGGAAAGGCTTCCTGTAGGGGAGCATGAGCTGCACTTGAAGGAAGCCAGGGGCTCTGAGGGGCACAGGTGAAGGGAGTGCGTTCCAGGCAGGAGGAACAGCCTGTGAGAAAGGACTGAGGTGGGAAGTGGAATGTTGACGGGGGCCTCAAGTATGCAAGTGTAGCTAAAACAAAGAATGTACAGGGTGTTCCAAGAGCCTTAAGATTTAATAGCTTAAAACTGTACTAAGACTTTTGGGATACCCCGTAGGAAAGAGGATTATATGAAAGAAATCTGAAAAGGTAGGTTAGAGAACTAGTTCAATGTCCTCTCCACTATAGTGGGCTGCTTCTCTAAGGTAGGAAAAAACCATAAGTTAAAATAAACATATCAAGAAACATATCAGTTGCTGATGAAAACTGGATGGAGTTGTGAAATTCTGTGACCCCAGGAAAGTCATTTCATCTCTCTCTGCCTCTGTTTCCCCATCTGTAAAATGGGGCTAACAACAACTACATCACAAGGTTGTTGTGAGAACCTAATGAGAACACATATGTAAAGCACTATTTAAATGGTGGCTATTATTGTTGTTTAGATGGGTGACTTAGTCTGTTTCCTCATCTGTAAAACAGGGATAATAAGAGAACCTGTCTCATCTTGGTTACTGCAAGGCTCCAATGGGAAAATGTAGACAGCTTTTTGTAGCTCTTAAAGTATTATATAAATATCAGTTATCATTATTTTATACAAAAAAAAAACCAACATTAAAATACCACCAACAGTGGAAAGAAAAGGAAGAGAGCCAAGAGCCAGGAAGCAGATTGTGGGTGGGCTTTAAATGGCTCTCAGAGAAGTCTGTATATTATCCAAGGAGCATGACCAAGCCACTGGACTACCTATTAGGGAAGTCACATGGTTTGACCTGTGCTTTAGGAATACCAGTCTATGCAGAGAGGATAAGTTGCAAAGGGGAGACAATGGAATCAGGGAAAGCAATTAAGAGGCTACCACTTTAGTCCAAGGTGAGAAGCAATAAAATAAAAGGATGAAAGTAGGGTGGGTGAGCATGTCATGGGGAAGAAGAAAGCAAATGACAGCTCTAGTTAGCTTACAGAATTGACAAGTTGGCCAGTGATTGCCTATGGGAGGTAGACATGATGAGAAAGAGAGAAGCATCAAGGACAACACCAAGGTTGAAAAGCTTGGAAGGATGTACCACCACATTAACAGTTAAAATCCCCAATAAAATTTGGGTTGTGAATATCTCCTTTCCAAGAAACTTCATAGTTTTCATTCTAATTCCTTCATCTAAACACTACCTGTGCCTATATGACAGAGTATTGAGTTTTCCCAATCTACAAGAAATCACATAGGCACAGAGGAACTAAGCAAGGTGCCCAGGACCACACAGCAGTTTCATGAACTAGAATCCAAATCTCCTCCTTGCTAGAAACAATGCTCTTTCCAGGAAGCAGCCTGCCTCTTCTTGAAAGGTGGGAGAAAACTAAGCTATATTTGTATAAACAGAAGGCTTATTATGAATCATGTAAGTTGGACCAAGAATCTTGGAGTTAAATCTTAAACCTATAAACTTATATGTTACCTACCAACTTGTGCCCTCAACTTGCCTGCCAAAACAAAACTTGAAGCAACACGAATTCAATTTATATTCAAAGATGGGAACTAAGTTAGAACCCAGATACAGCCCTGGAGAACCGAAAATAGCCCTAGCACTCATCTCCCTCCTCTCCCCAGCCTGGGACTCATTTATTTCTGTTCTGTGCTGCTCTGGACTAACCCACTGGAGAGGGAGAGAGCTTGCCTGCAGCTAAGTGGCATTCAACCTCATGGCCCCTTTCTTCTGGCAAGTAATAAATGTTAGCAAGGACCTGCCAGGGAAATAGATGGGATGAACATGGTGAGGTCACAGAATGAGCAACCAAGGGCTGTGCCTTTGATGGAAAACCAGCCTCTGTCCCTTCTATGCTGGAAGGGTTGTCTGTACTATAAAAGGTCAACACTCTTGGTTTGAGTTAAAGTAGAGAATAGGGGAAAATAACACCAGAAAAAACTGACCCTGCTGCCATGGAGAGGTTTCTTCTGTGCCACCCAGACCAAGAGGGAGGTGGAGAAGTGAGGGTGAAGAACAACTCAGTGTCTAACAGCAGGCCTGGGGGGGTAGGTCAATCAGTCAGTCAATGAGTATTTAATTAAGCGCTTACAATGTTCTGGGCACTGTGCTAAGCACTGGGGCTACAAAGAAAGGCAAAAATATAAGTAAAAATAACAGAAAACACCAAAAATAACCCTTTCCTCAAGGAGCTCACATGCTAATGGGGACACAACATGAGCAGCCATGGATACCACACAAGTTACACAGTCTTTGGAGGTAATCTCAGAGGGGAAGGCCCTAGCAGCTGGGATGATAGGGAAAGGCCTGTAACAGGTCAGATTTGAGTTGAATCTTGAAGGAAATGAGGAGGTGGAGGATAGGGCAGAATTTTCCAGGAATGGGAGACAGGGCAAAGGCCCAGAGATAAAAGATGGTCTGTCCTGAATCTTTTCCAGAATCTTGGAATATCAGAACTAGAAGGGACCTTGGAGATGACCTAGATTTGGAGAGGGAAGACTGAGAGATCAGCTCATCAAAGGGTCTGTACAGATCCTGAGAGATCACCTTGTCCAATCCATTCACTTTACAAATGAGAAGGAAAATAAGATTCCAAGCAACTTTCCCTAAGCAAGTTAAGTCTAGCTAAATAGGAGAGCCAAGGGCCAAAATCAGCTCCTCGGACCCCAAATTCACTGTTCTTTCTCCCACACTGTGCTACCTTGTCTCCATCCCCTTATTCTACAGAGTAGGAAACTGAGTAGAAACAACCAGCCTAAGGACAAAAAAACTAAGTTTTTGGAACATTCCAGTAAAAAATTAAGGATAGGAAACTTCTACCTACACATAAAAACTCAATAACTCTGTTTTCAGGGGAGTTATTATGGCACAGAAAGTGACTTTGAAAGCAATTTTGTTATACTAAATAAAATAAAACTGCCTGTTGTACTTCAGATTATTTATTATAATGTGACTAATAAGTGGAATGAAAGTCTTTAGTCAGATATCAAATAGGACGTAAGGAAGTATCCCTTTGGATACCAGACCATTATCCTGGACTCTCATTTCTCCAGGAAGAAATTATTATCTCCATTTAAAGGAGAAAGACAGGTCCAATACAACGGAAAGAAAAAAGAGCCAGCCCACATCCCTGACCCTTTCCCTCCTGGCTCACTTCTTTTCCAAGGAAGGGAAGAAAGGCAGAGAAGGTCAGATCTTAGCCTCCTCCCAAGGTAGCCTCTCCCTTTCCTCCCCCCTTCCTCACCCAATAGCTCTCTGCAGACACCGGAACAGGTAGAAGATGTAAGAGTAGGGCCAGGGAGCAGGCTGGGGTTCAAGAGACAGTCAGGGCCAGGGTGTCAGTGTTTGCAATTGTCTCCTCTGCCCTTCAGTCAAATCTACACAAAAATGGAGCGGCTAGGTGACACAATGAATAGAGCACCGGCCCTGGAGTCAGGAGGACCTGAGTTCAAATCCAGCCTCAGACACAACACAAAAACTAGCTTGTGACCTTGGGCAAGTCACTTAACCCCAACTGCCCTCCAAAAAGCAAAAAAAAAAAAATCTACACAAAAAGCTCTAGAAGAGAGTCTTTCTCCATACACAGTGACAGGAGGAGCTCAGTAGACAGAGATAATCTGACACTTAACCCTTTTGTCATGGACCCCTTGAGCAGTTTGGTGAACCCTTCTCAGAATTATGTTTTATAATGCACATAATAAAATACATAGGATTGCAAAGGAAACCAAAGATCTCAAAGTATAAGTATCCCTTTTATTTTAAGTTCAGGGACCTCACATTAGGAACTCCTTCACTACGTCCAAGTAAAGAGAAAGGATCTATGTCAGGAACAGCAAATTTATTTTTCCTAGTTCTGCTGAGCAATGCAGCTGACATTATCACCACCTACTGGCCTCATGCCTTAGTTTCCCTATTTGTAAAATGGGAAAAATAGATCTACCCACCTGGCTGCAAAAGCCAGATTCATTGCCAGGCTTCTATTTTTTCTATTCCCAAAAAGCCTCTCCTGAGGCCTTGTTTACAAACTGGCATTACAACACAGGCCACCTGCCCAGCCTCACAGAACTTAGAACACACTAGACACTTTTTCCCACCGAAAGAACATTTCTTCAAGCAAACTTACATACATAGGCAACCTCAGCCCCAAACAGGTTTCCCCACACAATCCTCTTATCTGAAGAGGTGAAAAACAAAGGAAAGAGCATTAGGTTCAGAGTCAGAGGACTTGGCATCTAGTCCCCCAAAGTCCCTTCCAGCTCTGAATCTACAATCCTTCCAAATTTCAACTTTAACATCAGCTGAACAATAACCAGAAATTCCTAGGAGGGCTACCTGCCTGGGCATCACTCCTCCCCCACCCAGGACAAGAGTTGGGTGAGATGCTCAAGTCGGTACAACTGCTGTCTTAGATAAGCCAAGTATCATGACTGTGGGGTGGGGAACCTGGGGCATGAAATTGACTTATCTCCAGCTGTACCCTATGAGCTTCGGAGTTGGGAGTTAAAAATATTCTTTCCCCTACTCTCAAAAATGGAAACCTTCCAGAGTCACCCTCCTACACACTTCCACTCAATTTCTGACTCTGGTTATAAAACCTTGCCACCAAAAATAGATTTCAAGGGGATTTCATAGCCCCATTCCTTAGCATAATTGTGGTGCTCACACGTACTTTTTTGTAAAATTCTATTTCAATCGTTGAACTCTTTTCAAACCCCTGCCCCCTAAGTCTTAAACATCAGGGTGAGCTTCATTGCCTCTCTGTTAAAAAATAAATTGCTCCTCACATTATCAGGTAATGATCATTATAATAATCGCTCAATTTATAAAGCGCTTTAACATTTACAAAATGCTTTACATATGTAACCACATTGATCCTCACAACAACCTTGTGAGATGAGCATTCTTGTCCCCATTTTACAGAAAAGGAAACTGAGACTCAGAGAGGTTACGTCACTTGGACAGGGTCACAGAACTAGTAAATGTCTGTGAAAGGATCCAGACTCCCATACTGTGCCACCTAGTCATTTAAACCCTGTTGATCACACCAACTCATGGGCTTCGGGGATGCGACACCCACTTGAATGCCCTCCACACCTCTCTAGTCTGTGCCTCTTGCCATCCCTACTTCCCCCTCCCTCCTCCCTTTCCTTCCGTTTCTGCCTCACCTCATTTCACTTTCTCCTGTCTCTTCTCCCCCCTAAAACAGGCATCACCACTCTCCCAGATACCCAGGCCTGGAATATTGACTCATCTCTGACTCCCACCCCTCCTACACAGCTGCCTTGCCCTTCCATATGAACCAGTTTTAGAACAGGAAGAGACCTTAGTCCAACCCCCTCGTTTGACACATGAGGAAAAGAAGGCCCAGAGGTTAAATGACTTGCTCAAAGTCACACAAACTAGTTTGTTACAGAGCTGAGACTAAAACAGCACATAAGAGCCTAGATTGAAAACTGGACAGGAACTCCAGATAATCAAAATACAAATATAGCAATCAAGGTCCACAACAAACCAATAACAGAGAGATAATTTAGAAATACCTTTCTAATAGAGAGGAGAGGAGGGCAAAGGCAGAAGGTTAATTGAAGCAATGATGGAGATGCAGGTCTGAAACATCACCAAATAGATCTCATAAAACACACTTCCTACAGGTGTACTGGGGGTAGGGGGGTATCATACAGAATGGGGGAGGGAATAAAAGAAGAGAGGGGAGAGAAGGAGGTAATAAATTGCAATCAGATCAAAAGTTAACAATGAACTGAAAAGAACTGTAGTCTTCTCAAGAAGAAGAGCTCTTGTACAAAATGACTACCATGGAAATGTATTACATGATTGCACATGTATAAACTACATTAGATTGCTTACCATCTCAGGGACAAGAGAGGAGACAGAGAGAGGGAAGGGTGGAATTTGGAACTCAAAACTCTAAAAAAAAGTTTTTAAATTGTTTTTATATGTAATTGAGGAAAAAATAAAATATTATATAAGTAAAGAAGAAAAGAGCCTTATAAAAGAATGGGCAAGGAGGCAAAGGGAGGTGTTGAAATGCAATCTTGTTTCAGTTGTGGGAGTGGGTACCATTGACGAATACACACACTGGGGAAGTGAGATCATCTATAAAGGGAGATGGGGACCTTACAATCTGAAGATATCTGGTGTGTAGAAGAAAGACTGACTCATCCTGCCTCAGGAAATGGGGAATCAGAGTTCCTGGGGTAACAGACACCCAGAAGAGTGGGAGGGTATGGACACAAGGAGAAAATTTTATAGCAAAAGGGGAAGGAGAGGAGGGATGACCACAGGGAGGGCAAAGGTTAATAACAAACTGCATAATCAGAGACATAGGAAAATTCCTACCATGGGGCAATATCCTCTCTATGACACGCAGAAATTGGTATTTCTAAGAGTAAGGCTGAACAGGAGCTAGAGAGCAAGATCTTCAAGAACATAAAAACTATTTTAAAAGGATAAAACAAAATAGGCATCTTAGAAGCATTAATTCCATGAGGAATACAGAGACTAACAAAAAACTAAATAAGTATAAGGACCATGAATTAAAGAACAAAAATAGAGAAAAGACAGAAAGGGATAATAAATAATAAAGAGAATGAAGAGAAGAAATCCTTTTTTAGAAAAAAGTTACAAAAGATGAAATTTTAAAACAAACAAAACAAGTTAAATGAAAGGAGAGGAAGGAGGATTTTACTTGGCTTTATTTGAGGGGAAGAATTAAATAATTAAACATGAAGAAGGAAAAAAGTAACTAATAAGTTAAGTAAAACTTCAAAACTAGAGACAAAAGAGTAACAAATGGGAAGGGATAGGAGAGTTGAGGATAAGGAGACTAGATCTAGTGAGAATCTGATTTCCTTAAAGTAGAGTAAGCTAAAATAACTGAAGGTACAAAAGTACCATGTTTACAGAGGAAGCGGGGGGGGGGGGAGGGGGAAGGGGTATCTTCATTTGGGAAAGAACAATATATTAGAGACAGAGGAAAATATAACCTAAATCTCATAACTTTAAATGTGAATGGCTGAAACAATCCAATAAAAGTAAAGATTGGCAGACTAGATAAGAAAACAAAACCCCACAATCTGCTTGCTTGCAAAAAACATTTTCAAAACAAAGACATTCACAGAATAAAAATGAGGGATTGGGGGGAAAAAACTTACTATTTATTGGGTAAATCCAAACAGTAAGTGTTTCAACTATGCTATGAAAAAAAATTCAAAAAAATAACAAGAAACAAGAAAACTACATTTGACTGAAAGGAGCCATAGCTCACAAAATAATATCAAGATTAAATAGACATCCTCTAAATGTCCTACCATTTAACTTCATGAAGGAAAAATTAACTGAACTACAAAAATAGCATAGACAATAAAACAATAGTGGCAGGAGATTTCAACGTCCATATCTCAGTTCTGAATAAGCCTAACAGAAAAATAAACAAAAGGGAAAATATAAAATTGAACAAATTGCTGAAGAAACTAAAACTAAAAAAATTTGCATCTTATACATGGAACTACTAAAGAATATATGTATTTCTCAGTACCACATGGAACATTTATAAAAATTAACCACCTAGGGGCGGCTAAGTGGCGCAGTGAATAGAGTACCAGCCCTAGAGTCAGGAGGACTTGAGTTCAAATCTGGCCTCAGACACTTAACACTTACTAGCTGTGTGACCTTGGACAAGTCACTTAACCCAAATTGCCCCTGAGAAAAAGCAAAAAAAAAAAATTAATCACCTGTATTAGGCCACAGAGATATTGCAAACAAATGTAAAAAGGCAGAAATAGCAAGCTCATCCTTTATAGACTATAACACAGTGAAAACAGTAATGTATTCAAGAAGCACAGACAGAAGACACATACCCAAATGTACACTTAACAATGAAATCCTAAATAATGAGCAAGTTAAGAAAATCACAAAAACAATGAATATGAATTAATGTGAAAGAAAATGTTAATTATGAAACAGCATACCAAAATTTCTGGAATGCAATTAAAGCAGTCCTCAGGAGGGAAAAAATCACATCCCTAACAAACACACATTAACAAAACAGGAGAGGATTTATTAAATACTCAATTTTTAAAAATAGAAAATCAAAATATAAAAAATATAAAATAAGCACAAAACAGGATATATTAAAAATTAGAGAAGAGATAGGTAAACTGCAAACCAGAAAATAGACTACAGAAATGGTTTTAAAAAAACAACTAAAAGCTGGTTCTTTAAAAAAGACTAATAAAATTGATAGGCCTTTATCCAACCTGTTTCAAAACAGGATAGAGAATCTTTTTAAAAAAACAACAAATAAAGAAGGCAAAATCACAACAAAATCAGAAGAACTAAAAAGAATTATCAGAATCTATTTTACACAATTATATCCTAACAGAACTGAGAATACAAAAGAAATAGAGAAAAACCTTCAAAAATATAAAACAGCCAAACAGAAGACCAAATAAAGATCTTGAGTAATCCAATCTAGGAAAAGAAAATAGAATTAGTTTTAAAGGAACTTAAAAAAAAAATCCTGGTCTTGATAGCTTCTCAGGAAGATTCTATCAAAATTTTTAAAAAACTATTAGTACTAATGATTCATAAAGTATTCTCAAAAATCAAGAAAAAAAGCAATCTTCTTTTTATGAGACAAAGATAGTACTAATGCCTAAAACAAAAAAGGACAAAGTACAGAAGGAGAATTATAGACCAACATAGACCAATCTATAAATATAGATTCAAAAAAAATTTTTTTTTGCTTTTTGTAGGGCAATTGAGGTTAAGAGGCTTGCCCAAGGTCACATAGCTAGTTTTTTTGTTAAATGTCTGAGGTCAGATCTGAACTCAGGTCCTCCTGACTCCACGGCTGGTGCTCTATTACTATGCCACCTAGATTCAAAATTTTTAAATTAAACAGAAATTACACAAAACAGAAATTAAACAAAAAATTACACAGTAATTCAAGAAATCATTTATCCAGACCAACGTAGTTTTATACATGCAAGCCAAGGATGGTTTAACGCTTAGGAAAACAATCAATGTAATTAATCATATTAAAAACAAAATCATCCAAAACTACATGATTATCACAATAGACTTGGAGAAAGCCTTTGACAAAGTACCACACTCATGTGTTTAAAACTCTACAAAATATAGGCACAGAGGGATTTTTTTTTAATATCATAAAAACATCTATCTAAAACCAAAAGCAAATATTACATGCACTGGGATATACCAGAAGCTTTCCCAACAATACAAAAGCAAAACAAGGCTGCTCACTCTTTCCACTATGATTTGCTGGTTCTAGAAATGCTTGCAATAGAAATAAGATGAGAAAAAAATTAAAGGCGTAAATATGAGTAAAGAGGAGATCAAACTTTCCCTCTTTACTGAGGCTATAATGATCTACTTAGAAAATTCTAGGGAACCAGCAGACAAACTTGAGGTAATTAATAACTTCAGCAAAGCTGGAGGTCAGAAAATATTGTCTTAAAAAGCAACAGCATTTATACATTACAACAAAATCCAAGGGACAATGGTGGAAAGGGAAATTACATTCCAAATAACTGCAGAACACATAAAATTTCTGAGCACTAATCTAGTCAAATCCATAAAATACTTATGTAGATTCAATTGCAAAGTTCTCCTTTAAGCAATAAAGGACAAGCAAGACAGCTAGAGAAATATTCAGTGCTCATGACTGGGCTGTACCAACATAACAAAAATGATGGTATTACCAAAATTAACTTACAATTTTAATACTATGCCAATCAAATAATTGAAATTATACTTTACAGAACTTGACAAAACAAAATTCACTTGGAAAAATCAAAGCTCTAGAATATCAAAGTAAATCACGAAAGAAGGAGAAAAGGAGGAATAGCACTTGCAGACCCCAAACTCTATTGTTATAAAGCAGCAGTCATCAAAATCATGTGATAGTGGTTTAAAAATAGGTTTAAGCCAATATTTAAAATTGATTTAATGAATCAAAATAGACAAAGGAATGTAAGAAACAAAATTAGAAGGATCCTCAGAGACTACCTAATTCAAACCCCTCATTTTCCAGATGAGTCCACGGAGTGTTAAAGAGGTTAAATAACTTGTTCATGGTTACCCAGCTAGTGAGTGTCAGCTGTAAAATTCAAACCCAGGACTCATTGTCTCCAAGTCCAATACTCTATCCAGGACACTATTCTGTCTGTCAATCTCCTGGCTCCCAATCTGTTTCTCTCTTCTTTTCATTCATGTCGACTCATCCCTTTCCTTATATTCAGTCAGTCAACACACTATTTATCCTTCCTTCACAATGGCTGTTGTTCTTTCTCTTCCCATTGCCAATGATACCGTCCAAGCCCAGCTCCTCATCAACACATGCCTAGATTCATGAAAGGCTCCTAACTGGTCCCTCTGGTCCCTGGAGTTAGAAGGGATCTTTAAGGTTATAAAGTGAACCAGGGGTTCTTGACTTTTGTGTGTGTTGTGGTCCCCTCTCATCAAATGATAAAGCCTACAGACTCCCCAGAATAATATTCTTAATACAGAAAATAAAATATATAGGATTACAAAGGAAACCAATTATATTGATATAATTTTTTCCCTTCTAAGCTCACAGACACCTGAAATGGTTTTAGCTAAGAACCCCTGGTTTAGTCTAAACCACCCCCCACCCTCCTGAATTATATAGAGGTGGAAACTGAAGCCAGGTAGGATAAGAGGTATTAAAGAGAATTATAGAGGTATTCAGTAGAAGAACCCAGGTCCTTTGATTTCAAATCCTCTGCTTTTCCCCATCCCCATTCTGTCCTTTAGATCATCCAAATCCTAAAATAGCTTCCTTTTGATATTTCCTCACATCTAAACTCCCCTGCCTGGCATTCAAGGCCCTCCTTTAAGTCAGGAAGCCCTATTTTACCCATCCAGCCTTACTTTCCACTACTCCCACTCCACTAATCCACTAATGAGCTGTCCTCACAATCCAGTGGATAGGTTTAAGAAGGTCCCTATGCCTTAATTTGCATGATCTCTCTACCTTCAATGACCTCCTAAATGACCTCCACCTACCCAAATCCTTGCTCAAGACAATTTTTTCAAGTTCCTTCCCTGAACTCTTGCCACAGTAAAACAGTATCTAGTCTATGCTTCATTGTCTTATGGGAAGTCAGGTGGTGCCGTGGATAGAATGATGGGTCTGGAGTCAAGTAGATCTGAGTTCAAATCCAGCCTCAGACACTTACTAGCTGTGAGACCCTGGGCAAGTCACTTAACCCTGTTTGCCTCAGTTTCCTTATCTGTAAAATGGGCTAGAGAAGGAAATGGAAAACCAGTTCAATATCTTTGCCAAGAAAACCCCAAAAAGGGTCCTGAAGAGTCAGACATGACTGAAAAACAACTAGTGTAGAACCTTGCACAGAGTAGGCACCATGCAAATATTTTGGGGGGTTTTGCTCAGAATTTCATGATCACTCTTTTTATGTCACCAACGAGACTCTCTGACAGCAGGGCCCTGCCTGTCTCCTGTCCTTTTGTATCCTGCGCAGGGCCACAAATAGGCCCAAAGGAATAATATTTGCTTACTGCCTGTTTCTGTGAGTTTCAACTAACTTCACTGGCCAAGATGGTCACTTCAACTATCATCTACATCTCTTCAGAGCCTCTGGTAACATCCTACTACCCCCTAGAGGAAAATCTGCTGTTATCACCAGAGTCCTTGAATAGCTAACACTTGCCATACCCATCCCCTATCAGTACCTGCCACAGCCCAATCCCACACCTTCTGTCCACACACCCCACATCCAGGCTGTCCCAGACTGGATGACCCTTCTCTCTGTCAATTGTCACTCTTGTGCGTCAGAACCCTCACTCCACTGTCCTGTGTAACTCAAGAAACCTCCCACTCACTTTTAGCACCCCCCTGCAAATCTCCTTCCCTTCATTTAATTAAACAACAGCTCAAGACCGGCCCTGCTCTGGGCCACCCTCCAAAATGTCAGATTTGAAAGGGAGCTTAGAGGCCATCCCTTCCAAACTCCTACCTACTGCAGGAATCATCCCCCTCCAAAAACCATCCCTGACAATTGGTCCCACAGTCTCTGCTTGAATATCTCCACTGATGAAGAAGCTCATTATCTGTCCATGAAGTCAAGAGCATGGTGAAAGAGCTCTAATTTTAAGGAGAGTCTTCCTTAGAGCAGAAATAAATCTGCTTCCTATAATTTCTACCCTTGATTTTCATTATGCTTCCTAGATTAACATGGACTGTGTAATCCAAGGGCACGTAATTGCTTCTATGTCGTGGACCCTTAGGCAGTCTGGTAAAACCTATGGCCCCTTCTCAGAATAATATTTTAAATGCATGAGGAAACCAATTACATTGAAATAAAGATGTATTTTTATCCACATTCTGAACCCTCTGGAATCTATACCTGGTCCTCTTGAGATCTTACTAACTTGGGGTCTAGCCCCAATTTCATTTAAGAGATACCTTCAAAGGTACCACCTCATAGCTATCAAACTGGCTAATATGACAAAAAGGGCAAATTATTCATGTTGGAGGAGATGTGGGAAAACTGGGACACTAACACACCATTGGTGGAATTGTGAACTGATCCAACTGTTCTGGAGAGTAATTTGGAACTATGTCCAAAGGGAAAGCAAAGTGTGCATACACTTTGATCCAGCAAAAATCATTGCTAAGTCTATATCCTAAATACATAAAAAGGGGAGGGAAAGGATCTATTTGTTCAAAAATATTGATAGCAGCTCTTTTTGTTGTAGCTAAGAATTGGAAATAGAAGGGATGCCCATCAATTGGGGAATGACTAAACAAGCTGTGCTATATGACTGTAATGGAATATTATTGTACTACAAGAAATGACAAGCAGAATAATTTCTTGAAAACCTGGAAAGACTTACATGAACTGATGCAAAGTGAAGTGAACAGAACCAAGAGAATGTTATCTGCACTAACATCAGTGTTGTTCAATGAAGAACCATGAATGACTTAGCTATTCTCAGCAATACAATGATCCAAGAAAATCTCTAAGGACTAATAATCTGCCTCCAGAGACAGAGCTGATATTGATTGAATGCAGACTAAGGCACGCTATTTTTCACTTTCTTTCTTTCTTTCTTTTTCTCTTATTCAAGTCTTCCTGTACAAAATGACTAATGTGGAAATATTTGACATAATTGTACATGTATAACCTATACCTGAGTGCTTACCATCTCAGGGATGGGGGAGAGAAGGGAGGGAGGGATAGAATTTGGAGTTCAAAACTTTAAAAATGTTTTTTAAATTGTTATAATGTGTAATTGGGCAGAAAAATAAAATATAATTTTAAAAAGAGATGCCTTCAAACATTTGAAGACTGTTACCAAAGGCATGGTAGAGTGTCAAATGAACCTGAATTCAGATCCTACCACTGATGCTTTCTACCTATGTGACCTGGGGCAAATCACTTAAGCTCGGTGAATCTCAGTTTCCTCTATCTGTAAAACAGGAGTGGGTAAACAAGACCACTTCCAAGGCTCTAAATCTATGATCAATATGAACATGTCCCCTGAAGTCTTCTATTTTCCAAACCAAACATCCCCCAAATACTTAAACTATCCTTCCTATGACCTAGTTTCCAGATGTCTTGCTGTATTGAGTGAGAGGCTTCAAATGAGCATGATTCTTTCTCTAACTCTCCAAAGTGACCTCCACCTTGCTTCTTCCCTTCTTTGGTACCCTCTACTAGTCAGCATGTTCCTGTTTTTGCAGACTCCAAGCCACCTTCTGCACAAGAGTTCCTGGAGGGTAGACAATATGTCTCCTCTTTAATCTGCAGCTCAAGCACTTGCTAACAAGGCCATGTACCACCTGTCCCACTAAAGTGCCTCACACTGACCAGGCCACACAGAACTTAAATCATCTTTGCCCAGTTTCTGGTTGTGCCAACATAGACAAAGGAAATAGGACCAGGTGGCAAAATACTGAAGTCCCTAAGAATTTCCATTTGTAAACCTCTGGGAGCTAACTGTATTGTCCTTCTAAACCCTACTTCCTATATACCCCTACAATGGTGACACAGTGGTCACTAATTCAGTTTTTTTTTTTTTGCTTTTTTTTTTGGAGGGGCAATTGGGGTTAAATGACTTGCCCAAGGTCACAGGCTAGTTGTGTGTGTGTGTGTGTGTGTGTGTGTGTGTTAAGTGTCTGAGGCTGGATTTGAACTCAGGTCCTTCTGACTCCAGGGCCGGTGATCTATGCACTGTGCCACCTAGCCACCCCCTAATTCAATCATTGTTTAGTGTACTCACACTAAGTGCAAAGCACTGTGCCAAATACAAGAGATTAAAAGATATAATATTAATAACAAAAAGATATAAGAACAATAATTACAACAATGATAGCATTTATACACACTTTAAAATTTGCAAAGTGCTCAACATATATGATCTCGTTTGATCCTCACAATGATCCTAGAAGAGAGGAACTATTGTTATCCTCACTTTATAAAAAGACTGACTCACAGGAAAATTAAGTGACTGACCCAGAGTCACAAAGCTAGTAAATGTCTGAGACACAATTCGAACTCAGGTCTTTCTGACTACAAACCCAGCACTCTAATGGGTTAACTATCACATTTAACAAGCAGTCCCTGACCCAATAGAGATTATAATGGGTAGGAGAGCAGTGTGGAAAAACACACATGCACAAAGATTTGCTATAATTATGCAATAGTTACTGCTGAGAAGAGACCAAAAAAAACTTGAGATGCAAAGGGCTGTACAAGACCTGAACAAAGGAAAGCTCATTTTGGACTGAAAGGCTTCATGGAGGAGGTGACCACTGAGCATGAAGAAGGGGAAGGATTTAAACAGATGAAGATGGGAAGAGAAAGAAGGGCAGCTGAGACATTGAGGACATTGGGAACAAAAGTAAGGACAGAGACCAAAAAAAATCTGGGATGTATGCATGAAAGGGATTACAAGCATCCCATATTGGCTGGAGCATAACGCCAGAGAGGGAGATGGTGAATCGCACAAAGCTGGAAATGCCGATTGTAGAAAGCCTCGGATGCCAGGTTGAAGAGTGGACAATATTTGGTAGGCCATGAGGGGCTTTCCACCGCCAGCCTATGGATAACCCACAGCCTTCTGTCCAGAGTTTCTGCTGCCTTGAGCCTCCCATTGCCCAGCACACACAACACAGGGGCAGAGTAACCAAGGACTACTGGTAGATGAGGGCAAGGGGAGCAAAAAAAAAAAAAGTTGGAGGGAGCCCTTGTACAAAGCATCAGAAAGCTCAGCCCTGTCAGGCAAGGCAGCCATCATCTGTTTAGTACTACTATGTTGAAGGCACTGGGGACCTGAAGAAAGGCAAAAAGAGCGCCTCACCCCAAAAACACCACCCCGCCTCATGGGGCTCCCATTCTAATGGGGGAGATAGCATCGCGTGAGAAACTGGGTAAACAGGAGGTCAGAGGGCTAGCCATGAGAAGAAAGGCAGCGAGAGAAGGAGAGCCTAACGGTGCAAATCCCCAAATGGGGGGGGAGGAGGAGGAAAACCTAGTATCTCGGTCTCCTAACTTGTGCCCTATGTGGCCAGGCACACCTGACAGGTACCCTAGGGTGGTTCTCCCACATAACCACATACCTGGGCCTGCAGTGACAGACTAAAGAACAGACATAGCCTCTGATCTTCAAGAAGGATTTAAGTGACATGTGGAATCAGGGGAAATGACTTATATTGACTGGCTACATAAAAGAGAGATCTAACAAAGCAAGAAGAGAAAAAAGCCTAAAAATGTAGTTGGCTTTGTAGAAATAATCATTTATGTAAAACTATTTACACATTTACATATTTACCCTTTATGCTCAATTACCTGAAAGTACAATCATCACGACTTGAGTATTAATTTGTTAGTTTCAGATTAACTATTTTATTTGATTACTATCTTTATAGCTTGGCATTCGCGAAGTATAAGCACTGCAGTTTAAAATATTAGCCAGAACATCACCATGCACTCGAGCACTTTATGCCCTTGAGAAATATATGACAGAAAACTCATTATACCTCCCCCTTATGCCCCATTATACATACACCATGGTCAATAACGTCAAAGAAGGAACTCTGGGTCAAGGGGAGGGTTGAAGTAGATGGCCTCTGAAGAATGACCCAACATGCAGTTCTATGATTCTAGCTACCTCTTCCCCATGTTTCCTCCCCTTCTTTCCTTCCTTGATCTTCCTAATATGTAACGATCTTTATCCTCAGACCTTGAATAAATGTTTTATAACTTTATAGACTTATCATTACTTTGTTTGTCATCCCCTCATATCTGGACTATTACAATAGGCTGATGGTTTCCCTTCCTCAAATCTTTTCCCACTCCAGTCCGTCATTGTCAAATTAATGTTCAAGTGCAGGTCTAGTCATATCAGCCCCCTATCCAATAAACTCCAATGGTTCCCTATCACCTCCAGGATCAGGTAGCAAATTCTCTGTTTGGTTTTCAAAGTCCTTCATCACCTAACCCCCTCCTACCTTTCCACTCTCTTTACACTTCACTCCCACCACACCGCCTATTTGGAAATCCAACGGCACCAGCCTCTTTGCTGTTCTTCAAACAAGGCAATCTGTCTTCCAGAGCAATACATTTTCATTGGCTGTCCCCCATGCCTGGTATGCCTTTCCTCTTCATCTCTGTCTCCTAGCTTCCTCCAAATCCCATCTAATATCCCATCTTCTATAAGAAGCTTTTCTTGAACCCCCTGAATGCTAGCGCCTTTCCTCTGGTAATTATCTCCCATTTATTCTGTCCATATCTTGTTGTATACAGTTGTTTGCATGTTGTCTCCCCCATTGGCTCCCAATGGAAAGATACAGGGCTTTGCTTTTCTTTTGCCTGGCACTTAACCTATTGTCTGACATATATTAAAATAATAAATACATTAATGTTATGATTATAATAAAGTATGCATTTATAATTATTAACATCATAATTATAGCAATTTTAGAATGATAAGCACTTAATAAATGCCTCTTGACTTAACTTTCATCCTTAGACTTCTTCTAAGACTTTCTTTTGTAATTCCATCAACATCATTGTCCACGATATTTATCTGTTTCTGGGTCAGACCCCTTACTAGGACTGTAAACTCCATAAGGTCAGGGGCTAATTCTGTCCTAAATTTGCCATCTTCCCCAGTAACCACGATTGCATTGGATGACAATCTCTTCCTTTGCCTCATTCTTCCATTCCATCTTTCTTTCCATTCTACCTCCTCCTCTCTGAGTTAACCCCTTGCCTTATCCTTTTTCTTCCTCAATGCTCTCTCTTCTTTCTGGTCTTCATCTAGAGTCTCCCCCCCCCATTTTCTTTATTCCTCCAGAGCCCTCTTCCTCTTACCTCTCTGCTCCTTTGTCTTAAGTTCCAGGACCCTACCATTCCCCCTTTTTTTGCTGGCTTCAGGGTTCTTTGGAACAGTAAAGCTTCGATAATTCCTTTAATGGAGAAGGAGGAGGAGGGGAAAAAGTCGGGCTGAATTAATGAAAGATCTGAGTAATACAATGTTATTAAATTAATTCCATTTTATTATCTTCAAGTAAGAGCAGTCACACTACTGACCCCAGGAAAAAGAGGCTGGAGAATAAGTGCTTTAACAAATAGGTAAGAATCCATTTATAATTAACACATTCATTGTTTCAAATGTTGCTATTAAAGGTCTCTACTCTTTAAGTAGGTTAACATTTCCCTGGCTAATACAATCGATTTGCTTAGCAAACTCACTTCTGCTCAGATCAAGGTAAAAACCTGTTACAAAGGGTTCTCTCTAGTCCCCAAACCCAGGAGTTGGACCACAGTAGAAATGCTTTTTGACCTGGTTATAGCAGGTTTTCCTTGAAGGGTAATCCTGTGCAAGTGTTTTCTAGTTGAAAGGAACCCCTCATTTTACAGATGAGGAAACTGAAGCCCAAGACAGTGAAGTGACTTGAACAAAGTCACACAGGTAATGTCAGAGTGGAATCCCTGAAGGAGTTCCCCACCTCCATACTGTCTTGATAGTTGCTGCTGGGAGGGAGGGTGAGCTATAGAAAGAGAAAGGAGTCCTCTTTCACCAAAGGTGGGGAGAATTAAAAACTACCTTAGGTTGGGACAGAGAGGAGAAGAGAAATCTGGTCTCCCCTATGTGAGAGCAGAAATAAAAATGTATTCCCTAGTTTCCTGATTTCCCAGGTAGAATTTAGGATGCATTTTCTCCATGGAAACTATAGTTCTACTGATGAGGTTATTACAGACCACTAGGGCTGAAAGGGGTCTCAAATATCTTGGACTTGCATTTTACAGATAAGGAAACTGAGGCCCACTGAGGCAGAATTACTTGTCCAAACCACAAGGTTAATACCAGGACCAGTGAGGGAAAAAAAGCACAGGTCTCCAGACTGGTCAGCCAGCTTTCTCTTTCCATCATGCCCATGAAGCCTCCGGCTCAGGAGGTCAGGTGCAACGTGGGTTTCTGTCAGGTCATCTGGGAACCTAACCACCATTTATAAGATGGTTTCTATGGGAGAATGTTTTCCAGGTTCCAAACAAGCCAACTTACAGGTGAACTTTCAGAACACAATCCCACTGCTCCGCCTGATTGTGTGCTGTCTCCATTGTACCGGGAAGATGAAAGAACGAAGATAATTGCTGATAATTGCAGCTCCTGTAGCAATTATCCCTCAACTTCGCTCACCTCCCTCCACCTCCAGTATCCCGTCACTTCCATCTAAACTCTGAAATCCCCTTTCCCAAGAAGGTATCAAGATCCAGGAGATGGGAGAAGATGAGGGTAATGAAGCTTTGCCAGAAAGCAATTTGCTGCCCAGAGCCTAGTTTGGGTTGTTTTTAATAATAATAATAACAATAAACATTTACATATCACTTCAAGTTTTGCAAAATACTTGATCTCTTTTGATCTTCACTAAAAACCCTATAAGGTAGGTTTTTTATAGAGAAAGAAACTGAGGCAGAGAAGGGTTTATTGATTTGTCTGAAGTCAAAGAGCTAACAAGTGTATGAAGTTGGATTTGAACTTAGGTCGTTTAACTACAAATGCAGCACTGCTCTCCCACTTTTTCTGGCAGATAGTATCTGAGATTTCTGCCCTGCACACATCACTTGGCACACTCAGATACTGACCTTTTCATCACCTCCTCTCACTGGAGTGCCTAGCGAAACCCTCATGGTATAGTGAATAGCACACTGGATTTGAAGTCAGGAAAAACCTAGGTTCTATCCCAGCTCACACAATTACTAATAGTTCAACCCTTTTCACTTCTATGGGCCTCAGTTTCCCCATCGGTAAAAGGGAGATATTAATCCTTGCACTACCCACACTCCACAGGGTTGCTGTGGGAAAGCATTTTGTAAACTTTAAAGAGCTATAGTGGGGCAGCTAAGTGGTGCAATGAATAGAGCACCAGCCCTGGGGTCAGGAGGATGTGAGTTCAAATCCGGCCTCAGACACTTGACACACTTACCAACCATGTGACTTTGGGCAAGTCACTTAACCCCAATCACCCTCCAAAAAATAAAATAAAATAAAATAAAGAGCTATAGAACAAATGAATTGTTATTGTCTCCCAATCCAATGCCTTCCATCAGCTGATTATTTCCATTTATCCCAGCTATAGCTTGTTTGTACATAGCTGCTTGCATGTTGTTCCCTGCCCCCACCATGAGACTGTGAGCTCCTCAAAAACAGGGACTGTCTTTTTCCTTTCTTCATATTCACATCAGGGTGATTAATAAATGCTGGCTGACTGACCTCTTCCCCTCCCGTCAGGCACCTGCCCTCCTATCTTTCTTCTCAGAACAAAGGAGGTGGTATTGGAAGGGAAAGGATGCTATTTCTATTGCCCCCTCCTCTTCCAATTGCATAGGATGCCACCTACTTCACTCATGACCAGCTGAAGCTGGCAGCACATAAATGTTTGGTGGTGCTATGTACAAATACACACACAGAAAGAAATGTCTCCCTCCCCCACCAAATTCCACTCTGGCATGGATGTGACCCTAGATATTATCTATACCAGGGGTGGGGAACCTGAAGCCTGGAGGTCATATGTGGCCCTCTAGGTCCTCAAGTGCATCCCTTTGACTGAATCCAAACTTCACAGAACAAATCCACTTCATAAAAAGATTTGTTCTGTAAAATTTGGACTCAGTCAAAAGGCCACAGCTGAGGACCTAGAAGGCTACACATGGCCTGGAGGCAGCAGGTACACCACCCTTGGTCTATACCTGCGGCAGCTCCTACATGCACAGGCCCAGGTCTCTGAGGTCCAGCCTACTTCAGTTCCCAACCAGAAGGCTGAGCCCTGCCCTAGCAAATCACAGGATCCTCCATTTAAAGCAAGAAAGGATCTTAGCAGTAATTGAGTTCAAACTCCTGGTTTTACCCTTTTCACTAAGATGAGAAGGTTCTTCCATCTGTCAATGGAGGGAATATCAACACCAATTACATCACATAATTTTTGAGATATTTAAATATATATATATATGTATATAGGGTGAGGGTGGGATTTAGACCTGTGATTTCATTGGTGAAGAAAATTCTCAGGGAGCAGACATCTCTAAAAGGATACTAACAAGCAATGTGTCCCTGGCCTTAGAAGTAAGAAGATCTGGGATAGAGTATTACTTATATACTGACTGATTCCAGGAAATCGGAAACTCACTAAGACCTAAGTTGCTGAGCAAATGCTGACCTCCACTTGGTAAAGACAGGCTCCTATGGCAAAGAAATCAAAGAACTAGGTCTCCTCTCACTCCTTCCCCTAAAAAGGACTAAACTATAAAATGTAGATTTGGAACTGGAAGGAAACTCAGAGTTCATCTATTCCAACCCCATCATTTTACAGATAAGGAAACCTAGATGCAAATAAGTAGAAATGTGCAAATCTCTGCAGCTCACACTAAACTGAATTGAGACCTTGGAAGCCCCGAGACACAGGTCATCCCTTTCTTCTCAAAGTTCTGACCCTGGTCTGTAAAACCCCAGAAAAACCAAGATCACCAACACCAAATGACCAGAAAATGTTAACCAGAGTAATCAGAGTGCCATCATGGACCCAGGGCTCTGTCAACCAGTGGCACATCAACCAACATTCCCATGCCAATTTTCCTAGTCTTTGGCCCCACTCCATCCTCCTAAGGATGTATCACCTGGACCACAGCAACCTTCTTCAATATCCTCTATTTCCTTTTCCCATACAAGGAACACCCATGAAGTCATCAGAAACTGAAGACCAAGGTGAAGTCCAGGCTTAAACCAAATAGCAGTGAACTAAGTTCTCCTCAGTCTGTTGTATACTTCACCACCACCATCGCCAGCTGCCTACATCCCATTCTTGGGACCTGAGGCCCCATTTCTTCCTGAACTTTATTATGAAGCAACCCCCAACATAGTTGCCCACAATCCCCCATTCTCCTCCCGTCTTTGGTCCCCTGAGAGAAAGGGAGGAGCTGCCAAGGAATGAAAAGAAAACCTAGGAACAAAAAAAGAGGAAATAAAATGAAACCGAATATAAAGACTGGAAGTCAGAAAGTCAAGTATTAGTCAGTTGTTTTTGTTTTCTGGAAGATCCAGGAATTGTGCCCTTCCTAGCCCTTTCCCAACTTTGCCCCTACTTCATACTGGAGAACAGGGGAAGGGAGGTGGAGTGGAAAAGGGAGGGACTTAACTTTCTTGGAGAAAAGCCAGGATGTGCTTTCTGCTTTATTTGGCAGGTAGGAGGTGGAAGTAGGCTTGGCCTAAATATTTTGGGTAGGTCGAAGCTCTCACTCTCAAAATAACTGAGTCCATATTCTAGAGATGCACTCCAGTCTCAGCCATGATCCAGACAGTCTAGACAGCATTGACTGGCCAGGATTTCCCTGATCCCATGTTCTTCTGCCCCAGGCAGGTCCTTGTCTCAGTTCCTTCCTGTCCTTCCCCTTTCCTTTTTAATACTAACCCTGAAGAATGTCTCTAACTTAGGCCCTGCATTAAGCATTGACCCCATCCCCACCCCAGCTAGACAGCAAAGGAATTCAACAGAAATTAGCGGTTGCTCCAGTGGAGGCTTTAAAAAAAAAAAAAAACTAAGCTTCATAGGCATCCAAATCAAACCTCAACTTACCTTACCTAAGGGAAATCTCATCCCATCAGACAAATTAACTGAGTGACCTTGGGACAAGTCACTTATGCTCTCTGGGCCTCAAAGACCTCCTCCCTTAGAAGAGAGGATTGGGCTAGAAAGATTTCTAGATCCTTTCCAGTTCTAAAGTCCGACGAATAAAGACCTACAGGCCCTGGCCTTGAGTCAGAGTATTTGCACCTTCCCTGAGGACGTAGGTTTCATATTCAGTTGGGCACAACACCCCCAGTGCAAAACAGCGCCTGGCACGAGCTACTCTTAATAACTCGAATGCTTTAATGAATGACAAGTTCAGGGGCCTGCGGAATGGACAAGGTTCTGATTCAGCACGAAAAAAATCAGACTTGACAATCCAGGAGCTAATTCATTTGCTGGCGGAGATTTCCAACTGCAGCTAACCAATGCGGGGAACCTAAAAGCCCCATCACGGACAGAATTTTAGGCTATTCCACCTTCCTGGTGGGAGAATGTATCCAAAGGATCTGAGATCCGAATCCAACAAGCTGCAGAAAGCCCGCAGGGTCAGCCCACCCTGCAGGGCCGGAACCGCAAAACTCAGAAGCGAAAGAGGGCTGAGCCCCAGGGCGGAATCAGGAGAGGCCAAGGACTAAGATACTGAGGAGGAGCGGAGACAGGGTCCCGCCCCTGCTCCTCTCTGCCAGAGAGCATCTCCACTCTCCAGCCTCTGATCCAGCGGTCATGGTCCCTGGACCAGGCAGGACGCCTCCCCCAACACACACACATCCTCCCCGTCCCTTGGGGAAAGGCAGGCGGAAGAGGCAAGCATTCGGACTACTCTGTGAGGGTTTTAATTTGGGGGGGGGGAGGGGAGGGGCCGCCGAAACACTGGAAGTGTCTCCTCCTTCCCTGCGGACTCCGACGCTCCAGTGGTTCTCCCAGAGAAGAGTCCCTCTCCTTCTCTCTCGGGTCACTAAAGCCCTGTATGCAGTGACGTCCCCCTGAGTCTGAGCTAAGAGAAGGGAGAAGGGGGATACCCCCTCCCCCAACTTCAAGCAAGTGTCCCCGCTTCGACCCTTATCCAGGCTCCTCCCCTTTTCAAGCTGCGGCTCAGGTGCTCGAAAAGTTTCCGACAGATAAGACGCCCGAAGACCCCTTCCCCTAATTTAACCACCCCACACCCACTCCCATGCCAAGGCAGCAGGAGCCCCGGCCCCACAGGGCTGTTGTCTTTCCTCCCACCCACCTTCGGCCCCTGCTCTCCAGTCCATCCGTCCGTCCGTCCATCCCTAGCTCTCTCCCCCTAGCCCAGGCCAGCCCAGCCGGGGCTGCTGGCCGTGCTCTCCCTCTTGCCGCCGGCTCAAGGTCACAGCTGACACCGCGCTCACTCTTTGCACCGGACTCCCTTTCCCTGGCCGCCCCGGCCTGGCACAACCATGGCGGGAGAAAGAGGAGAGATGCAAGCCCCCCTCCTCAGACCCCCAGCTCGGAGCGGACCAGGGGCCGTGCCGGGAGCCCCTGGGCCCTCGGGAGAGCCGCCCCGCCTCACCTGAGTGGGTTCCGGGCGGCGGGATGCTGCGGCTGCGGCTGCCGCTGCTGCTGCCGCTGGTGGCAGTACCGCGGCCGCTGCTGCTGCTGCTGTTCGAGCTGCTGCGGCTGCCGCAGCTGTCCGGACCCTGAGCCAGTGCCCGGGCGGTCGGGCTGGCGGGCGTACGGACTGGCGGACCGACGCTGCGGCTGTGGCTGTGGCTGCGGCTGCGGCGGCTGCTGCTGTACGGGCTGCTGGCTCCGCTGCCGCTGCCCCGCGCCCCCACGCCCTCCCCTCGGGGGTCCGCCCCCGAGGCTGCCTCCTGCTCGGGCTCCGCTGCGCCGCCCGCTGCCGCTGCCGAGGCCGCCCAAGCTGCGGCACTGCGCTCTCCTCTCCTCTCCTCTCCCCTCCTCCTGACGCGGGTCCTCCCTCCCTCCTCTCCCTCTCGCTCCTTCCCTAGCTCTCTTCTGTCCCCAAAGTCCGGGCGGACAGCTAGGACCCTGCGGGACCCCAACGCATATGGTTCCAGCTTCGCCACCCCCCAACCCCAGCTGGCCCCACGTGTACGGAACTGGAGCGGGTAGTGGGGGAGAACAAGAACGGGCAGGAGTTGGGAAGGTGGGGGGGAGAAGAGGTTACCTCCCCCACCCTGGAGCTAGGGGGCTAAGGTTGGCCAGATCGAGCCTCACCGCTCCCCTCAGCCCCCACCCACCACCACTTCCCTAGACCCCTGCAGGCCTTAGAGCTTCAAGCTCACTCCCTACCAGTACTGAGGAGTTAGGGGCGGGTCCCAGCTGCCACTGGCCTGGACCGGCCTAGCCTCGAGGATGAAAAGATGATGGATGGGCAGTCCCCACGCTGATCTCTTGCCACTCAGCCCATGCTGCCCCCACATTATCCCTATCCCAGGCTTCCCTCACGCACCTGTGACCCAGGCTTAGAAAGAGGGTGGACAAGAGTCGCTGTAGCCTCCTGAAAGATGTCCTGGTAGCTAGAAGGGAAGGATGGGGCTGGATACGGGGGAGGTTCCTTCCCAGAGATCTTGAGAGAGAGGACCCAGACTCCCACATAATAGATCTGGGAACTGGAGGCAGGTCTTCCCCAGCTTGGTGGCTGCCCTCACCCACTCCTACCCAGTGGGACTATCCCAAAGAAAGGGGGGGTGGCAGAAGGGAGGAGGGGGAAAAAGACACAATGATGAAACCTTTTTTTGTAAAGAGGCTTCCCCCATGCTACCCCTTGAAGCTGGAAAACTGAGCTCTACCAGGAAGCTGGGCCATCTGACTCCCCTCCCCTCCTTGGTCTCCTCCATTTCATCAATTAATCATGTTTACTTGTTTATTTATTTATTGGATTTATAAAAAAAGAAAAGAAAAAGAAAGAAATTCAACTTTCACTGTCAGTTTTGAGTATAGGGCAGGGGCAGGGTGGAAGGGCATACTTTTGCATATAAATATGGCCCAGGATTTTCTGCCTGATTGGGCCACCAGCTACTTGTGTGACCTTGGGCAAGTCACTTCAAGAAACTGGGGCCTAGATATATTAACTGTAAGAGGAGGAGGCAGGAGTAGCTCTAAGTCCCTTCCAGGTCTGTGATTCCACCACCTTCTGATCCTGGGTTTTCCCAGCAGTGGCTAGTGGAAAGACTGACAAGTGGTGGGCTTTAGAATACGTAGACATTGAGGAAGGTGAAAGAGGAGCCCTGAGGAGTGTAGAATGAAGGCCATAATTCCTCATGTGAAAAGACAAGACTACTGGCTTAGGAATGACTGGGAGATTAAAAGCACTGATTCTAAACTGGGTGATTTAAAGATGAGGGTCTAATAAGTGTATGGGAATTATTTGAAGCATGCCTCTTTTTTTAGTGTGGGGAGCTGTACATCTTAATATTTTATATCATGGAAGTCCTTTGAAGGCAGAACCTGTTTTTTCTCATTGTATGCTTGATGTCTGCTACCAAGTGACACATAGCAGGTGCTTAATAAATGTTTATTGAGGGGTCAATAGGTGGCACAGTGAGTAGAGCACTAGCCCTGGAGTCAGGAGGACCTGAGTTCAAATCTAGCCTCAGACACTTAATACTTACTAGCCATGTGACCTTGGGCAAGTCACTTAACCCCAATTGCCCTGCCTTCCCCCCTTCCAAAAGCAAAAAAAAAAAAATTTGCTGATTGATTTTTCTATTAGATCAACCGGCCTGAAATGGGGCTAGAACATACAATTTCCTGTATTCTCCTTTGGTTTCCCCCAACTGGGAAACACCACTGCCTGCCTCCTCCCTAAGTTTCCAGATGTCCCAAGGGCCACAACACTAAGAGGCACCAAGTCTTGTCAAGACCAAGCAGTCTCCTGGCTGGGAACACACTATTTCCTGTTCATGCCTGACATTGCCTGAGGCTTCTTAGGATCCAGCAAAGTGTCAGGTAGGACAGGTGAGGTCCATACCTTCTAATCACCTTCCTAAATCAAGACCTCTCTTATATTTTACCTGGCCTCATTTCCCAAAGATTAGCATACTGTCACCATTGATTCTCTCCATCCTGTTGACACTATTGATCTAAGGAGAAAAAAAAAAAACAGTCCCAACTCCAAATGTCTACTCCCTCATTCTTGTCCATCTCAACCCTACAATGGCCTAGTCCAGATCTGGCCTCTGGGACATACACTCCAAAGTTAAGAAAGTTCCTTTCTTCCTCTATTCCTTCTATTTTCTAGCAACTCACTGAAACACAGCTCCCTCTCAGTGACATTGTATCCCCAGCCACCCTTTCCAGGACTGACTTGCATTTTCATTCTTTCCCCCACCCTTCAAATCACTGGTTGCAGGGGAAAAGCCAGAATAACTCTACTTTCTATTACCACTTCCACACTCTTCTTCTGTCCCTGTCACTGAGCAATCTCCTTCTCTAAGGTTCTCAAAATCCAAATTTGTCTCCCAATCCAGATTCTGGTAGCCATTATCTACTGATCCCAATAACATTTTCCCTCTAATCTCAATGAGTTCGGTCCCTAGTTCACAAGTCTTGTTCTCTACCCCTCAACTACTTTACTTATTCTAGGAGACATGTGTGTGTGCATTTATGTACGTATTTGATGTTCAAATATTGTATATACATATATGTTGGCAGTCCTTCAAAACTCTAATTTTCCAGTTTCTCAATCTGATCTCAGTCTCAATGTCAAGCTTCCATAACCTCCACTCTACTTCAGTTACACACAGAAATGGTTATAATCTGAATCTTGCCATGACCCTCAAGTGTTTCACTCCCATATTCAAAAACTCTTGACTCTTTTATGTGCTCATAATCTTTTATCTTTTTATCCCTCTCTATTCCTTACTCCCCCTAAACCTACTTTATATATTCTCTATGACCTCCAATCTCTCCATCCTACAATATCATGCCGGGCAATTACTCCAATTCTGTCTACACTCTCCTCCCTTCCTTGCCAATATGAGCCCACTGGTAAGCCAGTTTGATTTCATACTATTCTCTACCTTTGAATCCCTTCTTCACTTGTCCTTTTACTGATCATGCCTTGCCAAAACCCAATTGAGTATTAAGTGTACCCCCTTCACTCCTAACTCACATGCTACTAAATGGAACTGAGAAAATCAGAAAATCAAACTGACCAAATTTATTACAAATTTATACTGTCTAATCCAAGTGGGCCCTCACTGCAGCAAGGCAGTTCCACTATGCAGTTTTATCTAACTGATTCCCTGTCCTATTCACTGCCTTCTCTTCTCTCCTCAAGCCTTCTACATGACCTTTCCCTCCATTCCCCTCAGTCAAGGACTCCATTTCATACTCATTGGCATCATTTGCCAACAAGTCCCTTGTCTCATACCTCTCTATTCATCCCCCACCATTTCTTTCTTCACTCCAGGCTGTGATGAAGAGGCAGTCGTCTTCTTTGCCTTCTCTCTTCTTTACATACCCTCCTCATTTGGTGATCTTATCTGCACCCATGGAGCAGTCTGTGGATAACAGAAGTGTCAAGCATACATCCAGACAACACTCCAGAGTACAGCCCAAACCAGGTTAAAATGTAACTGGGAAATATTTAACAATATAAACAAAAATACAATAGAACATAGATAATATTAGCATGTGCTTTGTTTTCTTTTTTTTCTTTTTGGAGGGGGGATTGGGATTAAGTGACTTGCCCAAGGTCACATGGCTAGTTTTTTGTGTTAAGCATCTGAAGCCGGTGTGCTTTGTTTTCTAAGTCAATATACAGCCTGCAGTGCTACCCCTTTTCTATATGTGTTTGACACTACTGATGGAGATGATTGCACTCCATAGATCCAGCCCTTATATCCCTCCTGATTCCCAGTCCCAAAATATGAACTGCCTAATGGACATTTCCAACGGGATGTCTTGCAGACATCTTAAACAACACCTCTAAAAAGGAACTCATTATCTTTCTTTTTTTTTTTTATAAAAGCAATCAGGGTTAAGTAACTTGCTCAAGGTTACACGGCCAGTTATTTCTGGGTGTGGTGCTGAGTATCTGAGCCCAGATTTAATCCAGGTCATCCCGACAGTGCAGCCAGTGCTCTTACTCGCTGAGCCACCTGGCAGCCCCTAAGCAATTGGGGTTAAGTAACTTACTCAAGGTTACACGGCCAGGTGTTTCTGGGTGGGTGCTAAGTGTCTGAGCCCGGGATTCGATCTCCAGGTCTTCTCAACACTGGAGCCGGTGCTCTTACTCGCTGTGCTACCTGGCCACCCCTACTCATTATCTTTCTTGACAAATCTAACTTTCTTCCAAATCTCCCCCCATTCACAATTTTGATATCCTTGATTTCTCAGTGTCACATCCCACAAAACTAATCCTTTGACAAATACTGTCATTTTTACTTTGAAAATCTTTCTCACATATATTCCCAAATCCCTACTCAGACAACTGCCAACCTAGCTCTGGCCTACATGGCCTATCATCTTGGATATCACAATAGGCTTTGAATTGGTCTCCCATCTCAAGTCTCTCCTGACTCCAATCCAGTCTCCACTTAGCAACCAAAGTGATATTTTTTTCCCAAAGTGAAGGGGCTGATTATATTATCTTCCTACTTAGTGAACTCCAAGCTCTAAGATCAAATATAAACTCATGTGTCAACATTTAAAGCCACTGACCATTTCCTGTCTTTATAGTCTTCTTATATCTCCCCTCCTACAATCCATACTTGCTATTCCTCACATACAATCCTCTAAATTCTATCTCAGTGCCTTTGTACTAGCTACCCTCCATGCCTAGAATACTCTCCCTTCTATACCTCTGCCTAGTATCCCTGGCTTCCATAGGCTCAGCTCAAGCAGAGCCTTCTTCCAGAAGCCTTTCCTGGTCCATCAGCTCTTCTTCCCAAAACTATCTTGTATTTATCTTGCATCTATTCAGGTCACAAACCACTAACTTTAAGTATCTCCAATCCTCCTGGCCTGAGCCTGCTTCCCTTTTTCCTCTATATTATCTTAATTGGTGATCTTTATCAGCTCTGCCAGGTTAAATTATCATTTTTGGAGAGGATTTCCAAATCTCTAGCTCTAACTCTGGTTGGTGCCCTGTTACTGTCTTTTTAACACCTCAAATGTCCTATAGTCATCTTAAACTCATTATGTCTGGAATAGGCCTCCTTATCTTTCTTCCTATACCTAAACTCTTCTGACTGCAATACTAGCCCCCAGCCACCCAGGTTTGCAACTTCAGCCTCCTCACTTTCACTCAACCCACATGTCCAATCTGTTGTCAAATGTCATTTCAACTTTTACAACATCTCTTGTATATGTCTCCCTTCTCATCTCACTGTTACCACCCTAGTTCAAGACCTCCATCTTGGACCATGGCAACAGCAACTTAATTGGTCTTCCTGCCTCCAGTCTCTCCATATTTCGACACAGTTTATACTCAGCTGCCAATGTGATTTTCCTAAATTCTAAGTCTGAGTGTCACCCCACCACCACTCAGTACACTCCAGTGGTTCCATATTATCTTCAGAAGCAAATATATAGTCCTACATTTGATATTTAGAGCTCTTCACAATGTGACCTCCCCCCCCAGCCCCAAATGGATGCTCCTTGAGGGTAGGACTGTATAGCTTTCTTTGTAATGGTATTTAGCAAGGCACTTAATAAATGCATTTTGGTTGACTGACTGACATGAATATATACAGAATGGAGTCTCCCCCATTAGTATGTAAACTCTTTAAAGGTAGTAGCTGTTTCATTTTTTTATCTTTTTATCTCCAGCACTTATCACAGTGTAGTAGATACTTAATAAATGCTTTGTTTTTGTTTGTTTGTTTGTTTTATTTTTAAGACTGGGTCTCTCTCTACCTTGCCCAAGCTAGAAGTATGGGGACTACTCATGGCCCAATCCCTCTACTTCTCAACACCCTGTTCCATTTCTGACCTTAGACAGTTTTGCCTCTGCTTGGGAAACCTTGGTGGATCCCTGACTCCCAGGGGTTCCCCATTTGAATGCCAAACTTAATGCAAACACTGGTTCAGTATAGCCTACTTCAGTTCAGAACTCGAGCTCAAAAAATTGGCCAGCCTCAGCCTCCCCAGGACTATAGGCATGCACCATAATACCCAGCATGGTGACTGACTACCAAGGTAAATTGCAGGGGTGGGGGGAGATTGGGAGGGGAACTCAATGAGACAAAGAATAAGTGACCTTTTCAGTAAGCTCCCAAGATCAGATCTATGTCAGCCCAGGACTTTAGAGCAGGCCAGAGGTTTCACAAGCAAGGAATAAAACATGGAAATGTATAGTTGCCAAAGTTGTTCACCACTTTTATGCAGGATGTCCAGGACAGAGATAAAATTGAAAAAATTCCCTATTGATGGAGAGGTCCTCAAGATGCTCCTGTTTGTAATAGTATCAAGCCAGAGAACATTGCTAAGTCTTCTAAATAAAATCTATAATCCCTCTAAAGAATTCACTCTATCTACACAAGAAAAAGCAAGTGGATGAAAATGCCAGGAAATACAGTCAGATGGGCAGACCATTGAACATCTAAATATATATATCTAGAGCAGACACTGCAGATAAACAATGGGCCCACAATTGAACTGTTTCCTTTCATTGCTTTTTTTGCTCTTATGAGATTGGAAGACCTCTCCTTTATCATCTACAGCAGTAGGATGATGCTGAATACTTGGGCATAAACGTTCAATTAATTGTTAGTTAGTTTCTTGATTCTCCATGGTTTCTAGGCTTGAACAGAGAAAACATGGCATAATAGAAAGAGAATTGGATTTAGAGTCTCAGCAGTTCAAATCCTGCTGTGTGCGTTTGGACTAATCACTGTCCTTCCTGAGTCTTAGTTTTTCCATGTGCAAAATGAGGGAGTCAGATTAGGTGACTTTTAATTTCACTCTGAGCCTGTGTGTATAAAGCCTTCCTTTTGCATTATCCTCCTTTATTATTTGAAAGTAATTAATTATAATTTATAATTATGTATAATTAATTATTGTAATTGAGCATTAATCATTTTATTTTTAAAAATCTCTTAATTTCTGTTTCTCAGGGACCCCTCTTATCTCCATCTCCTTTTCCAGAGTCCATGCCTAGCACCTCCCTAATAGTTATAAATTCACTAGTATCACATACACTTATATACTCGGAGTGTTAATGTGTGCTGTAGTTCGAGGTGCCAAAAAACAATCTGTTCTTGTCAACTTTCTGTTTTATTTTTATCATTTCATTTTGTTTCGGAATATAATAAGAAATCACCTTTTTAATAACACTTGACAGCTTGCAAAGTACTTTCCTGACAACAACCCTGTGAGGTAGATAGTTCAATTATTATTATTCCCATTTCACAAATAAGGAAAGTAAAACCTTAGGACACAAGTACAAAGAACAAACCATTCCCTTACATTAACTCGGCCTCATCCAGTTCCTTTAAGATGCAACTCAAGAACCATCTTCTTCCTGAAGCCTTTCCCGATGCTCCTCCCTAATGTCTCCTCTAATGTATCATCTCCCAAGCTGCCTGGTATTTAATTACTTTGTATTTATTCACTTTGTATTCATGCTACATATATTTTTATATCTATTTGTTTTCTACATCGTTAAAATGTAAGCTTATTTCAAGAAGGGAACATTTTATTCTTTGTACATGTAACCCCGGCACCTAGTATAACACCTGGTACATAGTAGGCATTTAATAAGTCTTTGTTGATTGGTTAATTGATTGGTCTGGCAAGGCATTTACTTCTAATGTGGGAATCCTAACATGTATCCTAAAATCCCCAATGGAATAAAGAATGGCTATGGAGGGATTATGAAATAAAAATCAATAGCACTTGGTGAGTGATTGGACTTAGGGTGAAGTTGGGGACAACTAGAGTTCAGGGAACAGGAAAAAGAGATTGTATAAGAGTTACTAGTCTCTGTAACTAGGGTGGGGTCAAGAAGCAATAAGGAAGAACACTTATGGCAGGAAGATGATTTCTGTTTTAATCGTGTCAGATTTACCATGCTGGTAGAATATCCAGAAGGAAATATCCAGCAAGTAACTAGAAATATTGAACGGGTACTCAGGAGAGAGACCGGGATGGAATCACAGCTATGTGCAGCACATTTCATTGGCATGTGCACTTGAATGATTTTTTAAAAGATGAACAATTATTGAATGCACAGTCATAAAGGACATTTTTAAATTTATCAAATGAAAGAAAATAAAACTAAATTCTTGAAAAATTGACAATTGTACCTCAAAAATCCAAACTTTTAAAAATGAGTTATAAAATGCTAAATTCTTCTTGAGATATTAAGGTGTGCCTGATGAAAATGCCTGTGGGTTGGAACCCAAGGTTTGGAAGTCCCATGGAAACAATTAACATAGGATCACAGACCTTGAGCTGGAAGAAACCACTGAGTCATATTTCTTCATTTTACAGATGAGGAAACTGAGGTACAAGGGGGTTTAGTGACTTGCCCAAATTCACATACCTAGTAAGCATAAGAGATGGGACCTTAAACACAGGGACCCTGACTCAGAGTCAGCATACTTTCCACTGTACTGCACTTAGATGAGTCAACCCACCAAGCATCTATTAAACACCTACTATGTACCAGTCACTGTTTGAGGTCCAGGGAATACAAAGTCCTACCTAAAAGGACCTTAGGAAACAAGTACATATATGTTTGCTGAATAAATATAAAAGTGAGTCAATTCAATATTCAAAGTAGAGAAACTACAAAGGAGTTTGTAAGAGTTGACACTAGCATTTGAGGGATCAGGAAAAGTCTCATAGAAATGCATGAGTTCTCTGAGGAAAAGAGGAAAGAGAGAAAGAAATTAAGGATACAGCATAGAACCTTAATCTCTGTATTGGGGATGCCCAGGATTTGTTCTGTCTGCTTCCTTCCAGGTTTGGTTTTTTATTGTTGTTTTGTTTTTTGCTTGGGAAAGTAGGGCAGTTGGGGTTAAATGACTTGCCCAAGGTCACATGGCTAGTTTTTTGTGTTAAGTGTCTGGGGCTGGATTTGAACTCAGGTCCTCCTGACTTCAGGGCCTAGCCTCCCCTCCCTCCAGGTTTGATAATGGTCCCCAGTTCTGTTGTCTAATGGAAGGGACTAGGAACTAGAGTGTGACGTACAAGAGGAGGTTGAGAGAAGAAATGAAGAGGTAGATGAAAAAGGAAAGGAGAATGAGAAAAGAAGAAAATGATAGAATGAAGCAGCCCCAGGTCTTACATAAAAATGTATTTGTGTGTAGAGTGTTCATACATTACCTAGCATCGTCAATCCTCCTTCAGTTTGCTTTTAGTCCTCAGGCTGTGTGCTGCAATCCAATCTAATCTAAATTCACAGGCATGTATATTTTTTTAATTGTTATTCATTTTGAACTTAAATACAAAGAGACCAAAAAAAGAGAACATTTCCATGTATACAGCACAACATAAAAAGAGGATTCAATATAAAATCACGAATTTTCATTTCACACTGTTTACTTTTTAAAAAAAACTATGTAATAAATATTACCCGCTGTTTTCAAAGCTACCCTCCTTTTCTGTGCTTCCTTCTAAGTTTTCTTTTGTTCTCTGCTGTGCACTGTTTTTTCTCCTTTCCTCCCCACCTTGCCCTAAAGAGGGCTATCATTAGACACAAATATGTGTGTGTGCATAAAGCCATACTATATATACTTCTATTTATCAGTTCTTTCTCTGAATGTGGATAGCATCTTCCTTCATAGTTCCTTTGTAGCTGATTTGAGTATAATAATCAAAATGACGTAGTCATTTGAAGCTGTTCTTAAAACAATATTGCTGTTATTCTGTATAACATTCTCTTGGTTCTGCTCATTTCACTTTTCATTATTTCATCAAGTCTTTCCATGCTTTTCTAGAATCAGTCTGCTCATCATTTCTTAAACATAGTAGTATTCCATCACAATCACATACCACAACTTGCTTAACCATTGCCTAATCAATAAGCATCCCCTCAATTTTCAGTTCTTTATCACCACAAAGAGATCTACTATAAATGTTTTAGAACATAGAAGTTCTTTTCCCTTTTCCCTAATCATCTTGGGAAACAGACCTAGTAGTAGTATTGCTAAAGGGTATACACAGTTTTATAACCCTTTAGATATAATTCCAGATTGCTCTCCAAAACAGTTGGATCAGTTCACAGTTCCACCAACAGTGAATTAGTGTCTCAATTTTTCCACATCCTTGCCAACATTTGTCACTCTCCCCTTCTATCATTTTAACCACTCTGATAAGTGTAAGATGAGATCTCAAAATTGTTTTAATTTACTTTTCTCTAACCAATAGTGATTTAAAGCATTTTTCATATGACTATATGTAGTTTTGATTTCTTCATTGAAAAACTGCCTA
This sequence comes from Petaurus breviceps papuanus, assembly GCF_028583685.1. NCBI lineage: Eukaryota > Metazoa > Chordata > Mammalia > Diprotodontia > Petauridae > Petaurus > Petaurus breviceps. The sequence continues at coordinate 25,022,878 of NW_027185761.1, forward strand.
TTTATATCCTTTGACCATTTATTTATTGGGGAATGACTTGTATTCTTATAAATTTGACAAAGTTCTTTATATATTTGAGATATGATACCTTTATCTGAGAAATTATCTATAAAAATTTTCTCCCAAATTTCTGTTTTCCTTCTAATCTTGGCTACATTGGTTTTACTTACACAAAGACTTTTTAAATTTAATAACTGAAATATATTTGATCATTGAAATTATCCATTTTACTCCCCACAATGCTCTCTATTTCCTGGAGTTTTTTTTTATAAATTGTTCTCTTAAATACCATACCCAGTAAAAGCAACATTGTACAATGGCAGACTTTATTAGACTTAGCTCTTCAAAGCAACGCAATGATCTAAGATAATTCCAAAAGACTCATGAGGGAAAATGTTATCCACATCCAGAGAAAGAACTATGGACTCTGAATGCAGATCAAGGGACGCTATTTTCTCTCTTTTTTTGTTGTTGTTTTATTTGTTTTTTCTTTCTCATGGTTTTCCCTTTTGTTCTGATTCTTCTTTTAAAACATGACTAATATGGAAATATGTTTAATATGATCATATATATATAGTCTATATCAGATTACATGCTGTCTTGGGAGGGGAGAATGAAGGGAGGGGAGGAAATTTAGAACTCAAAATCTGATAAAAGCAAAAGTTGAAAACTAAAAATAAATTTTAAAATAATTTTTAAAAATTGTTCTCCTGTCCATAAATCTGATAGGCAATATGTTCCACATTCTTACAGTTTTCTTATGATATATCCCTTTATATCTAGGTCACATATCAATTTTGACCTTATCTTGACAAATGGTATAAGATGTTGGTCTATGACCAATTTCTGGCAGACTGCTTTCCAGTTTTCCCAACGATTTTTGCCAAATAACGAATTCTTATTCCCATAGTTTAAATGTTTGCATTTGTCAAATGCAAGGTTACTATCATCGATTGCTACTGTGTATCATACCATTACACTGATCTACCTTTCTATCTCTTAGCCAGTACCAAACAGTTTTGATAATGTCTGCCTTATAGTATGGTTTAGGATCTAGTACTGCTAAACCTCCTTCCTTTACTTTTTTTTTCCTCATTAATTCCTTTGATATTCTTGAGATTTTGTTCTTCCAAATGATTAATTGAATTAATCTGTTCCATTTCTTTTTACTGCTGTTGCTAGCATTTCTTTTTCTTTTTTTCTTTTTGTTTTGATTTTTGTTTGTTTGTTTTTTGGAGAGGGGAGGGCAGGGCAATTGAAGTTGTGATTTACCCAATGTCACAGGGCTAGTTAAGTGTCTGAGGCCATATTTGAACTCTGGTCCTCCTGACTCCAGAGCTGGTGTTCCATTCACTGCACCACCTAGCCGCCCCTGTTGCTAGCATTTCTAATACCAGATTGAATAACATTGATGACAATGGGTGTCTTTGTTTCACTCCTGATCTTATTGGGAAGGCTACTACTAGCTTATCCCCATTACAGATAATTCTTACTGATGGTTTTAGGTAGATGTTTCCTATCATTTTAAGGAAAAATCCCTTTATACCTGTGCTTTCAGGTGCTTTTAATAGGAATGAGTGTTGTACTTTATCAAAAGCTTTTTCTGCATCTGTAGATATAATCATATGGTTTTTGTAACTTTTGTTGTTAATTATGTAAATAGTTTTCCTTATGTTAAACCATTCCTGTATTCCTGGTATAAATCCCACTTGGTCACAATGTAAAATCTTTTTTTTTTTTAAAGCAGTTGGGGTTAAGTAACTGGCTCAAGGTTACACGGCCATTTATTTCTGGGTGTAGTGCTAAGTATCAGAGCCCGGATTCAATCCCAGGTCATCCCAACTCTGGGGCCATTGCTCTTACTTGCTGTGCTACCTGGCCACCCCTACAATGTATAATCTTTGTAATATATTGCTGTAGTCTACTAGCTAGTATTTTATTTATTATTTTTTAATGAAATTGGTCTATAATTTTCTTTCTCTGTTTTTGCTCTTCCTGGTTTAGGGTATCATATTTGTTTCATAAAAGAAGTTTGGTAGGACTCCTTTTCCTATTTCAAATAATTTATTTAATATTGAAATTAGTTGTTCTTTAAATATTTGGTAGAATTCACTTGTAAATCTATCTGGACCCAATGATTTTTTTCTTGGAAACTCATTTATGGCCTGTTCAATTTTTTAGATATTATATTTCCACTTCTATTAATCTAGACAGATTATATTTTTGTAAATATTCTTCCATTTCTCTTAAATTGTTAAATCTATTGACATATAAATGGGCAAAATAATTCCTTATAATTGTTTTGATTTTATCTTCCTCAGTGGCATATTCACTCTTTTTTATTTTTAATAGTAGTGATTTGATTTTCTTCTCTCTTTTTAATCATATTAACTAATAGCTTATCTATTTCACTGTTTTTTTTCATAAAATCAAATCCTAGGGTTTTTAAAAATTAATTCAATTGTTTTCTTACCCTCAATTTTATTAATCTCACCTTTAATTTTTAAAGTTTCCAATTTACTGTTCAATTGGGGCTTTTTAATTTGTTGTTTTTCGAATTTTTTTTAAATTTCATACCCAATCAATTCATCTACTCTTTTTATTTTATTAATGTAAACATTTAAAGATATAAATTTTCCTCTGATTACTGCTTTTTGATGAATCCCACAGGTTTTGATATGTTATCTCATTTTTATCATTTTCTGTAATGAAATTATTGACTATGATTCATTCTCTTTTTTTCTTTTTCTTTTTTTTCTTTTTTGGATGGGAAATGTAGGGCAATTGGGGTTAAGTGACTTGCCCAAGGCAAGCTTTTGTATTAAGTGTCTGAGGCTGGATTTGAGCTCAGGTCCTCCTGACTTCAGGGCTGCTGCTCTATTCACTGTTTCACCTAGCCACCCCCTATGATTCATTCTTTAAGATTAAATGTTTAGTCTCCAATTAGTTTTTAATATGTGTTTCCATAGTCCCTTACTGAATACAATTTTTATTGCATTGCTACCTGAAAAGGATGCAATTTAATATTTCTGCTTTTCTGTATTTAACTGTGAAGTTTTTAATGCCCTAATATAAAGTCAATTTTTGTAAAGGTACTGTGTGCTACTGAGAAAAAAGGTTTATTTCTTTCTATTCCCATTCAGTCTCTCCAGATATCTACCACCTATCTAGTTTAACTAAGATTCTATTCACCTCCTTAACTTTGTTCTTTTTTGTTATTTTTGTTAGATTTTATCTAATTCTGAGAAGGGAAGTTTAAATTACCCCACTATTATAGTATTGCTATCTATTCCAACTTGTAATTCATTTAACTTTTCCTTTAAAAATTTAGATACTGTAGCATTTGGTACATATATGTTAATGCTGATATTGCTTCCTTTTCTATGGTACCTTTTATTATAATGTAATTTCGCTGTTTATCTCTTTAATTGAATCTATTTTAGCTTTAACTTTGTCTTACATCATGATTGCTACCCTTGCTTTTTTTTTTACCTCTGCTGAAGCATAATAAATTCTACTCCAGATCTTTATTTTAACTCTGCATGTATCTCTCATTTTTAAATGTGTTTCTTTTAAACAACATATTGTCAGATTCTGATCTTTAATCCATTCTGCTATCCATTTCTGTTTTGTGGGTGAGTTCATCCAATTCACATTCAAAGTTATAATTACTAGTTGTGTGTTTCCTTCCATTCTATTTTTCCTCACTATTATCCTTCTCACCTCTCTTTTTAACCTCCCCCTCCTCACATGTCTGATTGACTTCTAACCACCACCTCCCTAATCTGCACCATTTTTGAGAATACCCCCCTTATCCTTCTATTTCTTAATCTATCCAACCCTAAGAATGCCTCCCTAATCCTCTAACCCCACTCTCCTACTTCTTGATCTACACACCTTTCTAAAAGTCCTTCCTTTGTCCTGTCCCCTCAACTTCCTATTTCTTTATAAATTTAGAAGACTTTTATACCCTTCTAGATATATATTTTATTCCCTCTTTAACCCAATTCCAATGAGAATAAGGTTCTAGCACTATCAGCTCTCCACCCCCGCCTGCTTCTACTGTAACAGTTCTTCCATTCACACTTTATTTGTTTGAGATAATTGCTCCATTTTACCTCTCCCTATCAAGTTTTATTTTTTAGAATCATCCCATCACACTCAACTCAACTCCAAGTCTTCTATCTATATATGCTTTTTTAAACTACCAAAGTAATGCTAACATTTTTAAGAATACAGATAACAGAAGGTCAGTCAAGATGGCGGAGTAGAAGCAGGACCTCCGTGTGGCTCTGGCTTCCACCTTCCTCAATCCATGTAAAAGGGTACTCTGAACAAACTTTGGAGCTACAGAAGCCACAAAGAGAAGCTAACCTCCCACTGAGGACAGCCCAGCAGGCCGGCAGGAACAGGCCAGCACAGAGCTCTGGGAGCTGAGCCCAGGCCCCCTTGAGACGGAGGCTTTAGCCCCAGGGCAGGCCTGACCAGCCACCAGCAGGAGGGATTTCAGATCAGCAGCAGCTGTGGCTGTTTCCAGATTCATCAACACATAGATTCGAAGGACAAAGTGAGATGTCAGTACAGTGTGAACTTTGGGACCAGTAGTTGGAAGTGTGTCAGCTTTTGCCCCCAGGGCGAGAAGCTGCTAAGACACCATGCTGGCCCCACGTTGCAGCTTCAGCTCCTGGCCTGCAGAGTGCAGGGGGACCAAGCAACCAGTCTGAGAGGTAATCACTCTTGATTTAACCTGCTTGGATATGGATTGCAGTCTAGGGTGGAGGTCCTGGGGTGCGTGACCAACTTGCCAGAGAGTGTGGAGGCTTCAGAGAGGGCACCCATCTAATACCTCCAGCAGCTAATAGCATCCCAGCATTTGGGATGAAAGCTCCCCTGTCTGGTGGCAGAGTCCTACTGTGGCAAAAAGCCCAGGGGTCAAGTGACTGAGGGGTGACATGACCAGGCAAAGGAAACAAAGTAGACAGAAGATTCCAACATTATACTCCTATTTGGGGGACAAAAAGGAGCAAAGCATGGAACAGGAGGAAGACAGTGAAGTCAGAACTCCTGTACCAAAAGCTTCAAAGGAAAATAAGAGCTGGTTACAGGCCATAGAGGACCTTAAGAAGCAGATAAGAGAAGTGGAGGAAAAATTGGGAAGAGAAATGAGAATGATGCAAGAAAATTATGAACTGAGAGTCAACAGCCTTACTGAGGAAAATCACACCTTAAAAAACAGACTGACTCAATTGGCAAAAGAGGCTCAAAAAGGCAATGAGGAGAGGAATGCCTTGAAAAGCCGAATTTGCCAGATGGAAAAAGAATCTCAAAAGCTCAATGAGGAGAATTGTTCCCTTGGATTTAGATTGGAGCAAAGGGAAGCTAGTGACTTTAAGAGAAATCAAGATAATGTTAAACAGATCCAAACAAATGAAAGAATAGATGGCAATGTGAAATATCTCATGGGAAAAACCACTGACATGGAAAATAGATTCAGGAGAGATAATTTAAAAACTATTGGACTACCTGAAAGCCATGATCAAAGTAAGAACCTAGAAATCATCCTCCAAGAAATTCTCAAGGAAAATTGCCCTAATGTTTTAGAACCAGAAGGCAAAATAGAGGTTGAAAGAATCCACCGATCACCTCCTGAAAAAGATCCCAAAAAGAAAACTCCTAAGAATATTATAGCCAGGCTGTGGAATTCCCAAATCAAGGAGAGAATATTATGAGCAGCCAGGAAAAAACAATTTGAATATTGTGGAAGCAAAATCAGGATAACACAGGATCTGGCAGCTTCTACACTAAGGGATCGGAGGTCCCAGAATAGGATATTCTGGAGGGCAGAGGAGCTGGGATTAAAACCAAGAATCACCTACCCAGCAAAACTGAGTATCATCTTTCAGGGGAAAATATGGTCATTCAGTGGAATAGAGGACTTTCAGGCATTCTTAATGAAAAAAACAGAGTTGAATAGAAAATTTGACTTTCAGATACAAGAAGCAAGAGAAGCTTAAGAAGATAAACAGGGAAAAGAAATCATAAGCCACTGATCAAAGTTGAACTATTAACATTCCTACATGGAAAATGATAATTGTAATTGATGAAACTTTTCTCAGTATGAAAATAGTTGAATGGAATAGAAATATATATACACACACATATATATGTCTATATTGGAGGTTATATGGGCATATGAATATATGTGTGAATGTGTGTATATATGCTTACAGGTATACATAGATAGAGGGCACAGGACCAATTTAATAGGAAGGGATGATACTTAAAAGGGGAAATTAAGAGGTGAGAGAGGAATATAATGAGAGGAGATGGAGAGAGACAGAATGGGGTAAACTATCTCATATAGAAGAGGCAAGGGTAAAGGGTTACAATGGAGGGGAAGAATAGGAAGGCAAAAGGGAATGGGTCAACCTTATTCTCACTGAATTTGGCTCAGGGAGGGAATGAAATACACACTAAATAGGGTATCTGACCCTACAGGAGAGTAGGGGGAAGGGGATGAGAGGGGGGATGATGGAAGGGATGGCAAGCTTGGGGGGGAGGGAAGTTGGAAGCACCCACTTTTGAAAAGGGACGGGATCAATGTAGAGAATAGAACAAGTGGGAGGTGGGACAGGAGGGAGGGAAATATAGTCAGTCTTTTACAATATATCTACTATGTTAATGTTTTGCATTAGCTACACATGTACAATCTATACTGAACTGCTTATCTTCCCAGTAAGGGTGGATGACAAAGAAGGAAGGGAATGAATCTGGAATTCAAAGTTTTAAAATCAAATGTTTAAAATTATATATACATATATACTATTATTAATACTATCTTACACGTAATTGGCAAATAAGATCTACAGGCACTGGGGCATAGAGATCCACCACCATGCCCTACTAGAAAAGTCTAAGGGGGTATGGGAGAAGATATGGGAGAGAGCAGATTGGAGGAAGAGATATCCTGTGGGATTGCTATTCTGCGGTGGTGGGTAGGGGAAAAACGGGGAGAAAATTTGTAACTCAAAATCTGGTGGAAATTAATGATGTAAATTAGAAGTTAATAAAACATTTGAAACGTGAAAAAAAAATTTTTTAAAAAGCGTGGCTAGGTGGCGCAGTGAATAGAGCACTGGCCCTGGAGTCAGAAGGACCTGAGTTCAAACCCGGCCTCGGACACTTAACACTAAAACTAGCTGTGTGGCCTTGGGCAAGTCACTTAGCCCCAATTGCCTTCCCAAAAGCAAAAAAAAAAAGAATACAGATAACATTTTTCCATAAACAGTTTGACCTTATTGAGTGCCTTATAATTGGTCTTTAATGTTTACCTTATGTTTCTCCTGGATCTTATATGTCAAATTTTCATTGAATTCTGGTCTTTCTGTCACAAATACTTTAAAGTCCCCCAATTCATTAAATATCCTTTTTTCATTCAGGTTTATATTCTGATTTGCTGGGTAAAATTCTTGATCACAAACCCAGCTCCTTTGCTCTTCAAAATATAATGTTGAAACCCTTTGGAATTTTAATGTAGGAACTACTAGACCTTGTGTTATCCAGACTGTAGCTCCACAGTATTTAAATTGCTTTTTTCTTGTTGCTTGTAGTATTTTGTCCTTTACCTGGAAGTTCTGAAACTTGGTTATGATGTCCCCATGAGTTTTCATCTTCAGATCTCTTTCAAGTGGTAATCGATGGATTTTTTTCTATTTCTATTTTATCTTCTCATTTTGGAACTTCAAGGCAATTTTCCTTAATAATTTCTGGTAATTATCATAACTTTCAGGTAGTCCAACAATTCTTATATTGTCTCTCCTCGATTTGTTCTGTAGACGAGTTTTTCTAAAGAGATTATTTCACATTCTCTTCTATTTTTCTATTCTTTTGGTTTCCTTTTGTATTTCTTGGTGTCTTATAATGTCATTAGCTTCTCCTTGTCCAATTTTAGTTTTTAAGGAGTTATTTTCTTAAGTTTTTTTTATCTCTTTTCCAATTGGTTTACTTTCTTTTTATAATTTTCTTGATTTTCTTAGATTGCTCTTATTTTTTTCCAAATATTTCCTCAACCTCTCTTATTTGATTTTTTAAATCCTATTTAAGTTCTTCCAAGAACTTTTTTTGGACGTGGTATCATTTGATATTTTTCTTTGAAGTAGGAGTAGCTTTTTTTTAGCTTAACTAATTTTTTTTTGCTTTTTGGAGGGCAATTGGGGTTAAGTGACTTGCCCAAGGTCACACGGCTAGTTTTTGTGTTAAGTGTCTGAGGCCGGATTTGAACTCAGGTCCTCCTGACTCCAGGGCCGGTGCTCTATTCACTGAGCCACCTAGCCACCCATAACTTCACTATTTTCTTCTAAATATGAACCCAGATATTTTGTATCCCCATAGTAACTATCTATATGGTTGGGTTTTTATTCCTTTGCTTACTCAGCATTTTTAGTGTCTTATTATCGTCAGCTTCTAGTCCTGGGGTGTGGAGGATGATACCTTGGGTTTCAAGTTTTTCTCAGTGTCATTTTTTGAACTCTGTCTAGGGATCTAACTTTGGACACTCCTCTCTGTCCCTGAGTCATGGCATGTCCCTGCAAACACTCCTGTTCCCTCCCATAAAGACAAACCTCTGCCAACAATGCTGTTCTCCTGCAAGGCCAGCAGGGGCCCCACCCCTCTGCTACCATACTTGCCAGGCATGTACTCGCTCCTCTTTGCCCACAGCTGCAGCCTGGGGCCACTTCTGGTCAGCACAACTGGGCCTAGCTTCCCAACAGTCCTTCAATCTTCCACTATTGGTTGTCCCACCCCCATACTGTCTGTTAGGTGAAAATTCCTGAAACTGAGGCTGCCTCAACCCAGCTGCCATCAGGGCTTGTTACTTGTTGATTCAGCAACTGGAGGTGTTTGCACTTCAAGCAGGCCAAACCTCCACCCCTGGAAGCTGGGTCTTTCCTAAGGTCCTCCCAAGTTGTCTTAGGAGGACAACTGCTTTACCCAACTTTTAATTATTTCTGCCACAAAGTTCACTTTGAGGTGATATTTTATGTTGTTTGTGGGAGAATTTTGGAGAACCCAGTATTTCTGTCTTATTCCACTGTCTTCTCAGAATCCCTTCCCTGTATGTTTTCTTAAGCATGTATTTTTAAGTAAATTTTTATTGTTTCAGTTAATGAAAATCAGTCTTCTCTCCCTCTTGCCTGTCCACCTCCTTTGAAAAAGAAAGGAAAATAAAACCTTTGTTTAAAAAAATATATGTATGGTCAAGGAAAACATATTCCTACACTGGCCATGTCCAAAAAAAAGGTGTTGTTGTATACTCTGAGGCCACTCACCTCTTTGTCAAGAGGTGAGCAGTGTATTTTCTTCCCAAGTCTTCTGGAATCTTGGTAGGTCTTTGTGTTATCAGAGTTCTTAATTCTTTCAAAGCTGAAAGTCTATACAATATTATTGTTATTGTAGAAATTGTTCTCCTGGTTCTGCTCACTTCACTCTGCATCAATTCATACAAGTCTTCCCAGGCTTCTCTGAAACTATTCCTGTCATCATTTCTTAGAGTACAACAGTATTCCATCACATACATATACTAGAGCTCATTCAGCCATTCCCTAAATGTTTGGCACACTCAGTTTCCAGATCTTTGCCACTTCAAAAAGTGCTGTTTTTTGAACATATCTTTGTACATAGGGGTTCTTTCCCTTTTTGTTTCATCTCTTTGGAAGCATAGACCTAGTAACAGTATTGCTGGGTCAAAGGGTATGCACAGCTGAGTAACTTTGGGGGGCATAATTCCAAATCATTTTCCAGAATGGCTGGACCAGTTGATAACTTCTCTAACAGTGTATTAATGAACATCCAATAAGCATTTATTAAGTGCCTAATTGCATACAAGGCACTATGTTCAGATGTATCGGTGATCCCAGGAATATAAATGTTCCCATCAGTAATGTAGATAGCAGTCCATCAATGCCTTGCCCATCCTTGTAAGACTCTTCTCCATATCCTCCCATAATGGATGGGGTTGGGGGGCGAGGGGGAGACAATTCATCCAATGTGCATTTATTTTAATAGCTGCTGAGGAAACAAAGAAAAAATGAAAAATAATCCTTGTCATCAAGGAGTTCATGTTGGGGGAGTGGGGGAGGGAGGGGTACATAGTGGCTAGGAAAATACAATGTATAAATGTAATATGATTAAATTAGGAGAAGGGAGAGAGCACTAATAACTAAAGAAATCCATAGATATCCCACAGGAGACGGCACATGAGCTGAACTTTGAAGGAGGAGGGATTCTGAGAAATAGAGGTGAGACACAGAGGGGAGGAGGAGATTATGGAGGAAGGGACTCTAGACACGGGAGACCGCCTGTGAGATGGTAAAGGGACTGGAGATAGACTGCCAAGATTGAAGACAAAAACCAGGCTAGTGCAGCCAAAGCATAGAGTGCATGATGGAGAGTAATGGGAAATAAGCCTGGAAAGGTTAGCTGGAGCCAGATTGTGAGGGTTTCAAATGTCAGGCTGAGGGATTTGCATTTTATCCCAGCAGCAAAAGGGAGCCTGCCACATTTCTATAGTAAGGGAGTGACATTAGACTTGTGCTTTTGGATGATTCCTTTGGCAACTGGATGGAGGATACATGAGAGAGAAGACAGACCGAAACCCTGGAAACAGAGAGTCCAACTAGGGGGCTGTTACAATACTCCAAGTGAATAGTTAGGATGACTTAAAGTAATCTGGTGTGGGGTGGCTAGGTGGTGCAGTGAATAGAGCACCAGTCCTGGAGTCAGGAGGACCTGAGTTCAAATCTGGCCTCAGACACTTAACACAAAAACTAGCTGTGTGACCTTGGGCAAGTCACAACCCCAATTGCCCTCCAAAAAGCAAAAAATTTAAAAAATAACGTAGGCTGGTGGCTCTGAAGGGAGAGAAGGGAATGGATGAAAGAGCTGCTGTGGAGGTCAAACTGACCAGACATAGCAACTGTTGGAAGGAGGTAAAGTTGAGGATGACTACAGCACAAGTCTTCCAAGGGAGACGGCAAGTATTATGGGGCCCTCAACAGAAGTGGGAAATTTGAGAGACAGGTAGGCTGAGAGGGGGAAAATAATGAGGTCTCCATTGAACAAACTCATTGTGAGATTCCCATGTGATATCCAGGGAAAGATGACCAAGAGGCAAGTGGTCATAGAGCCCAGAGAAACATTGTTTGAAAATAATATCTGAGAGTCATCTACATTGACATGATATTTGCAATCTGAGGAGAAGAGATCACTAAGAGAGGATATCAAGAAAGGTCAGAAAATGACTTCAGGGAAAGAATATGGGATTTAGAGGCAGAGGTTAAAAACCCTGGTTCTGCCGCATACTAACTCTGTGACCCTGGACAGATCACTTCCCCAGTTTGGGCCTTCATTCTATTTATTTCAATTTAACAAGTATTTATTAAGTAAGTCCTTCCTTCAGGCATTGGGGAATATAATGACAAAACTAAATCAAAAAACAGTCCTTTCCTTTAAGAGGTTTATGTTCTAGGGGGTGACAATGTCACATGTAAACAGATAAATCAATAAAAAGTAATTTAGGTGAGGGAAGAAAATTAACAAGGAGAAAAGGTGTAGATTGGGAAAGACTTCATGTAGGAAGTGACTCCTGAACTTAGTCCTGAAGAGGTCTAGGGATCCCAAGAGGTGGAAGCAAAGGAGAGAAGGCATTCAAGTATAAGGTATAGTCCAGGGGTGAGGAACCTGCAGCCTTGAGACCACATGTGGCCCTCTAGGTCCTCAAGCTCAGCCCTTTGATTGAATCCAAACTTCACAAAACAAATCCCCTTAATATAAGGATTTGTTCTGTAAAACTTGAACTCAGTCAAAAGACCACACTTGAGAACCTACAAGGTCACATGTGGCCTCAAGGCCTCAGGTTTCCCACCCCTGGTATAGTCTGTACTAAGGCATGCAGGCAAAAGATAAACTGCAGAATGGTATGAAAATAGATGCACAAAGGGACAACTGTAAAATACAAGGGCTGGGCTAGATAATGTAAGATGACCAAAATCCCATAGCCAAATCCATGATCTTGTTACATGCCCTTGGAAAGAGCTGACTCTTTTGTACCAAGGATGAAGCATCCAAGGGCTTGCCAAGCATTTGATATTTTCAAGTGTTGAATGTCAAGGTGGGCAAATTGAAAAGGCAAAGAGTTAAGAAGGGAAGAGAAAGCTGACTTTCTCTGGGAAAGGAGTAAAGTGGCTTTGACAGTCAGGACCTTGACTGTGTCTCATAGCCTACTGTATCTCAAGACAAGGGAATGAGCATAGAAAACTGTCAGCCTCTGCTTTGCAGGAAACATAGTAAAAACATTAATATGGAGGACCTTGTAACAACTACTCAAAAACTACTTACAAATTCTCCCGTCTACTCCATCTCCTTGCTCCCTTTACCACCCTGCCTTGGCTGAACACTGTCTGGTAACCATGCTGATAGGCCTTCTAGTTGTATTTTAATCTTTGTTCTTTTATTTGGATTGATCTCCCCTTCATTGTGATGTTGAACTGTGGTGAATGGCTTATTTACAGGTAAGTGCATGCAGAAGAGGAGAAGGGTTATACTTAGCTGAACTAAAATAGAATAGCCAGTTTCACTCAATGGTTGGAAGAGAGAAAGATCTCTTCGCTAGCCTGGGGGCTCCACGTTTATCAACTTCATAAGTGGTCTACATTTATAAACTCCCTGAAATACCAGAGAAAAAGGATCAAGTAGCAATCCATGAAACCATTGTGCATGGGATTTGTTTTTATGACAGCTTATATTAAAGTCTCTAGCCCTTCCTACTAGCTTCAATCCTATTAACAATCTAATCAAACAGCAAGCATTTATTAAGGATTTTCTATATACTGGGCACTCTACTGAGCACCCTGCTGAAGGTATACAAAGGAAAAGAAAAGAAAAGAAAAGAAAAGAAAAGAAAAGAAAAGAAAAGAAAAGAAAAGAAAAGAAAAGAAAAGAAAAGAAAAGAAAAGAAAAAAAAGAAAAGAAAGGAAAGGAAAGGAAAGGAAAGGAAAGGAAAGGAAAGGAAAGGA
>NW_027185761.1:25035960-25046436 GCF_028583685.1 Petaurus breviceps papuanus
AGGAAAGGAAAGGAAAGGAAAGGAAAGGAAAGGAAAGGAAAGGAAAGAAAAGGAAAAGAAAAAAAGACTCATTCAAGGAGCTTACATTCAAATACACAAGATAACATAAAGAAATCGATACATGAAGCACCCTTACGTACATGTATGTGACATGTACATACTATTTGGAGTAGCTCTTTTTTTTTTTTTTTAAGCAATCGGGGTTAAGTAACCTGCCCAAGGTTACACGGCCAGTCATTTCTGGGTGTGGTGCTGAGTGTCTGAGCCTGGGACCTGATCCAGGTCATCCCAACACTGGAGCCGGTGCTCTTACTCGCTGAGCCACCTGGCCGCCCCTAAGCAATTGGGGTTAAGTAACTTGCTCAAGGTTACATGGCCAGGTGTTTTTGGGTGGGTGCTAAGTGTCTGAGCCCGGGATTTGATCTCCAGGTCTTTTCAACACTGGAGCCGGTGCTCTTACTCGCTGTGCTACCTGGCCGCCCCGAACTAGGTAAGGTACCATTCACAGCTATGGTGAAGGAACAATTTTTTTTTTAAGCAATTGGGGGGGTGTGGTGCCGGATTTGATCCCCAGGTCATCCTGACACTGGAGCCGATGCTCTTACTTGCTGAGCCACCTGGCCGCCCCTTGGAGTAGCTCTTTTTGATGTGCTAAAGAATTGGACACCGACGCAGCCAGGTGGCTCAGCAAGTAAGAGCACCAGCTCCAGTGTCGGGATGACCTGGGGATCGAATCCAGGCTCCGACACTTAGCACCACACCCAGAAATAACTGGCCATGTAACCTTGAGCAAGTTACTTAACCCCAATTGCTCATTAAAAAAAAAAAAAGAACTGGACACCAAGGTGGGAGGTGTCCATCAATTGAGAAATGGCTAAGCAAATTATGGTAATATCACATTCATATATCACAACTTGTACAGCCATTACCCAGTAGGCATCCCCTCAATTTCCAGTTCTTGACTACTACAAAAAGAGCTGCTATAAATATTTTTGTACATGTTGTCTCCCCCCTCCAACAACTTTAGATATATTTTATATTTAATTTTCTATTCACATGCAGTTTCTCCCCCATAAAATATAAGCTCCTTGAGTTCACAGAGGACATGTTTTGTTTTTGTCTTTATAACCCAATGACTTCACAAAGTTCCTGGCACATAGGCATGCTTATTTAATGCATGTTGAATTTTACTGAATTGAACAGAAATACAGAAAGGTAAAAAGATGGGTGTGTTTGAGAGGAAAAATCATAGCCTCCATTTTAGACATATTGATTTTGAAATGCCCACAGAACATTCAATCAACAGTATTCAATCAAAAACTGGTGAAACCTCAATTGTTCATCTTGGTACTTGTTCCTTGCCACTAAACTTCCAGTGAAAGGGAACCCACTGCCTCCTGAGGTGGCCAATTCCACCTCTACAAGGCTGTGATTGTTGGAAAATATCTACATAATTGACCCAGGAATACCACTTCTAGGTCTGTATCCCAAAAAGAGCATAAAAACAGGAAAAAGACCCACATGTACAAAAATATTTATAGCAGCTCTTTTTGTAGTGGTCAAGAACTGGAAATTGAGGGGATGTCCATCAATTGGGGGATGGCTGAACAAGTTGTATTATGAACATAATGAAATATTACTGTGCTATAAGAAATGATGAGCAGGAGGACTTCAGAAAAACTTGGAAAGACTTATATGAACTGATGCTGAGTGAAATGAGCAGAACCAGAAGAACATTGTACACAGTAACAGCCACATTGTGCAATGACTGACTTTGATAGACTTTGCTCTTCTCAGCAAAGCAAGGATCTAACACAACTCCAGAAGACTCATGATATCCACATCCAGAGAAAGAACTTTGGAGTCTGAATACAGATGGAAGTATATTGCTCTCCTTTTCTTTTGCTGTTTTGTTTTGTTTTTCTTTCCCATGGCTCCTCCCCTTAGTTCTAATTTTTCTTTACATCATGACTAATGTGAAAGTATGTTTAAAATGAATAAATAAGTAGAGCCTGTATCAGATTGCATGCCATCTTAAGGAGGGGGAAGGAAAGGGAGTGAAAGAACATTTAAAACTCAAAATCTTATGGAAGTGAATGTTACAAACTAAAAATTAATTAATTAATTTTTCTAAAAAGAAAAGAAAATATCTCCATGAGCAATTTGGAACTTTGCCCAAAGGGCCATAAAACTATGCATACCCTTTAATAAAACAATACCACTTCTAGGTCTGGATCTCAAAGAGACTAAAAAAATTTTAAATATCTGTATGTACAAAAATATCTACAGCATCTCTTTTTGTAGTGTCAAAGAATTGGAAACTGAGGATTAAGGTGATGCCCATCAATCAGGGAATGGCTGGACAACTTGTGGTATATGATTGTGATGGAATAGTATTGTGTTATAAGTAATAATGAGCAATATGCTTTTGGAAAAATCTGGAAAGACTTACATAAACAGATGCAAAATGAAGTGAGCAGAACCAGAAGAACATTGTACATAGTAATAGTAACATTGTATGATGATCAACTATGAATGACTTACTACTCTCAGCAATACAAAGATCTAAGACAATTCCAAAGGACTTATGATGAAAAATGCTATCCACCTCCAGAGAAAGAACTGATAGATTCTGAATGTAGATCAAAGTATACTATTTTTTGCTCTCTTTATTTGAGGGGGAGGGTTTTGTCTATTTTCTTTCACAATATGACTAATAGGGAAATATGTGTTTCATGACTGTACGTAATCTATATCAAATTGCCTGCCTTCTCAATGGGGGGAGGGTAGAAATGGTGGGAGACAATTTAAAACTCAAAATTTTTTTAAATGTTAAAAATTATTTTATATGTAATTGCAAAAATTAGATATTTAATTTTTTTTAATGTCTCAATACACTGCAGCCAACTCTTACTCTCTGAAACTTTCATCCAGTGCTTCTAATTGTAGCCTGAGGGACCAATCGCTCTTCGAAATGAAAACCTTTCAGATATTAGAGGGAAAAAACTACCATGCCCCCTCAAACTCTTCTCCAAGCTAGAAATCCCTAATTTCTCCAAATAATCCTCATACAATGTCATGGACTAAAGGCTTTTCACCTCCTCTGGATGTCCTCCAGCTTATCAATGTCCTTTCTAAAATGTGCCATCCAGAACTGAACACAGAGCACAGATGGGGTCTGACCACAGCAGAATACAGTAACTCTAATATCACCTGACTATTCTGTTGTGAACACTGTTCCTCTTTTTAATCTAAGATCACATTCTCTTTTTTGGCTGACGTGAGTTTCTCCTTATTTAGTTTAACATGATTTTCATGCAGTAAACAAAGTGCTGCTGGGACCATATGTGAAACAATTAGGAAAGATAAAGCCATGTTTGATTAACAGATTTTTGTGAAATATTTTAAAAATATGAAACACAAACTAAATGTTATTGGAGCACAGAGAATGGAGAGACCAACACTGACCAAATATTGTAGGAATGTAAATGTTTAAGATCTTCCCTGCCCCTAGGCTTACGTGCACCTGGAGCTTGTGGTGGGAGGCTTGTTTATCGGGAGATGCTTTGTGATTGGCCAGTGGGTCAAGAGGATTGTTATATTCTGTGAGCCAGGAGAAGGCTATATAAAACCTTGATGTGAGGCTTTGCTTTGGGGCTTACTTTGAGAAGTATTGTGTGATTTGACCAGATGAGACTCTGGGCAGCCGTTGGGCCCTCCGGCTTTGAAAAACCTAGATGTTGATGTTTCCCTCTCTGGTAACTGTGATTTGGTATGGATGTATGTAATGGTTGTTTAGTTTGGAAGCCTGTCTGCTGAAATGTTCTTGTAACTTGTGCTTGTAACCTCTGTATATTCTGAAGTTTGGGGTGCTGACCTTTTCCCCCTGAACTAGGTAAATGATATGTTTGATTGATTAAAGCAAGATTGTTAACCCATTTTGAGTTGCTTTCCTTTAGAAAAGCAGATCTAAGAACCTATGTTGGCAGCCACCCTGGGGATGCTGGGGTGCTTGCTGCTACACCAACATAGTCTGGGAGGGCTTAATGAAGGAGTCTGTGGGTAGGAAAACTGTCTTCCCAATACAGTACAGAAAATCAGTGCAGAGGCAAGATAGGTCAGTGATGGGGGATTTCAAGGATTTCGATATCTCTTGTTAATTTCATTCCACTAAAAGTAGAGGAAATGATTAGTTCTTGAGTTGCCTAGTCAATAGTCACAGATTTCAGAATGTAGAGGATTTGGTGGGGGGGGGGGGTGGCTATTATTCTGGATTTAATTCTGACCACTTAGGAAGAATGTTTGTCAAGCAGAATGTCCAGAAACATTGAGGGGGAGGAGGGGAGAGGAAGAAAAAATGACCACTTCATCTTAGTATCTATAACAGACCATAAAGGGAATTCTGGGTGAGTGAGCATATTGTTAGGAATGGGCACGGGGGCAAAGGCAAAAGAGATAGGCTGTAGAAAGTCTCCCCACATCTAGATAAAGAAGAAAGCAAAGTCAGTGCTATGATCAACACTAATATACAGCTCTAAAACCAGTCCATTTTTTTAAGGTTCACACTAGAGTATAAGACAGTAAAATTGAATAGCCAGGTAAGGGGCTGGGGACCTTGCAGCAGTGTTGCTTTGGTAGGATGGTTTTCCTTCCAGTTTCCCTCGGTGTTGGATAGGGCCCTTTGGGAAGAGCATTTAGGAGTCCTATGGCATGTCTACATTCCCTAGGGTATCTGAATATAAGTATGTGGTCAGGTACAAATCTGCTGCAGAGCTCTGACAGAGTATGTCACAGAATCTGACCCTTGATAATGTATCTAGGAAGTTCAGCCTAAGAGTTATGATCTTAAAAAAAATTTTTTTTTAATTTTAAGAGAGTTATGATATTTCAATTCAATTACAAAAATGTTTATTAAGCACTTACTGTATTCAAGGCACTGTGCTAGGCACTGGAGATATAAAGATCATCATTCTACCTCCATCTCTGCCTTGCAACCCCATACCCAGTACATCCTCATCATAACCTCTAATCAATCAACTAACTCCTTATTCCTTTCCCGGACCTTTCGTTGGCTATTATCTCTTCTTTTTGCCATCTTGACCCCTTGGTGAACAAGTTCAACTACATACTGTCCTGTTCTCTTGAGTTCTTTGCTGCCTTATCCTACTACCAAACTTGCCCTGCTAAGCCTCAGCCTTGTGCTACTCCCACCATCTACTTACTTTCACTCCCACTAACATGTTATTGAGCAAAGATCAAGAAAATCACAAAATTGTGCTGATTGGATCTACTACAAACTTATGTTACATCATCTCAACTGGACCCTCACTGCAACAAGGCCATCCTTTTACACTTTCTTAATTGACTCACTATCCCACTCATTTTCCAAACCTTTTCATTTCTCCTCAAACCTTCTATGGCTCCTTCTTCTCCCCAGTAGAAAACCTTGCCTTATAGTTAGTTCAGTGGAAAAAACGAGAGCATTCTCTGAGAGCTTTCTCTTTTCCCCTCCTCTTCATCTCAAATCACTCAGATGCCTTCTGCTACCATCTCTACCTTCATCCCTGTCTCAGGGGAAGAGCACCCTTCTCCTTGCCAAGGCAAATCCCTCTACCTGCACAAGTGATCCCATTCTATCTCATCTTCTCCAGCAGACTGCCCCCTCTATCATCCCCATCGTCCTCTCTCCTGTTTCTGCCTGTTTCCCTATGACCCCCAAACATGTCCATTGTCCTCACTTGATCCATCCATCCTTGCTAGCTATCAGCTCCTATCATTGTTCCCTTTTGTGGCTGGTTAAACAATTTAAGAAGGTTGTCTTCCTTTCATCTCACTCTTGTCTTAACTCTCTATAGTCTGGCTTCTGACTTCACCATTCAACTGAAACTGCTCTCTCCAAAATTTCCAAAATTTAATCGTTGAATCCAATGGCCTTTTCACCACTCTTACCCTTCTTCATCTCTCTGCAGCCTCTGACACTAATTTCTCCTCTTCTCCTTACTTTTTCCCAACCTCTCTGCTAACCTCCAATCTTGAATCTCCAACTGCCTTTCAGACATCTCAAACTGTCCATCAAACATCTCAAACTCAACACATTGAGAACTGAATTCACTATTTTTCCACCAAAACCCTCCCAGCCTCCTACTTTCCCTAGTACTATAGAGGGCAACACCATCCTCCCAGCCCCTCAGGCTCACATCCTGGACTCTACTATGTCTCACCCCACCCATATCCAAGTTGTTGCAAAGGCCTATCAATCTCACCTCTGTGACATCTCTCAAATGTGCCCCCTTCTCCCTTCTGAAACTGCCCCTACCCCGGTGCAGGCCCTCATCACCTCACACTTAGATTACTGAAATAGCCTCCTGGGGGGTATTTTCCCACCCTAATCCATCTTCCATTTAGCTACAAATCTGATTTTCCTGAGGCACAGATCCAATGATGTCACCTCCTACTCAATAAACTGTAGTGGCTTCCTGTTGCCTCCAAGATCAAATACAAAATGCTCTGTTTGACATTCAAAGAGCCTTGTAGCCTAGGCCTCTTCTGCCTTTCCAGTCTTCTTATTTACACCTAGTGACACTGGCCTCCTGGCTGTTCCACAAACAAAATGCTCCATCTCTAGGCTCCAGGCATTTTCTCTGTACAACATGCCTGGAACGTTCACTCTCTTCAACTATGCCTATTGGCTTCCTTGGTTTCCTTTAAGTCACAACTAATATACTATCTTTTACAAGAAGACTTTCTCTACCCCCTCTTAATTCTTGTATCTTCCCTCTTTTAATTTTTCCCATTTATCCTATTTATAGCTTGCTTTATATATATTTGCTTGCATGTTCTCCCATTAGATTGTAAGCTCCTTGAGGGCAGGGACTATCTTTGGCCTTGCTTTGTCTCTCCATGGTCCCTAGCATGTAACAGGCACTCAATAAATTTTTGCTGACTGACCAGAAAAGATTGGTTAAGAAAGGAGATTCTCAAAAAGTAAAATTCCAGCAACCCAGGGTAACTTATGAGTTACTTTGTGAGAGGATGGTTATTTTCACAGGTTCTAGGATGGAATAGCTAAAACTGTTGCTCAAGATTCCACGAGTGGGCTTGCTTTTAAAAATCAGCCAGTAGAAATGATTAGCCCAAAATAATGCCAATTAATAACATAGCGCAGTCAGGAGAGTATTACAATCATAAGCCCAGGATGCACCGTCCCACAAATACACAGTGCCCATGGGAGGGAGCAGGAGTTTAGAATCAATGGCAGTGAGGTATCCATGCAGGAAACACATGTAGCCAAGACAACTCATTCCTCCACTAAGCCCTAATGCTTTTTCTCTTCTCATGGATTCCTCATGCTGCTATTCACCGCATACCCCTGCTAGATAGATTGCTCTGCTGGGCTCCCAGGGTCCACTCCTCTCTGCAAGTTGACTCTCAGTTGCCAGGACTAATCCTCTCTTGAATCCACAATCAGCTCTCTTCTCTGATGCCATTCCTTGAAGTTATACCATGCCCACAATGCTTCTTCTTCTATGTCTGTCTTCTTAAACCTTATGTGTTTCTATTCCCTTCTGGATGCATCTAACGTATACCCTGAAGTCTCTCAATTATTAAAGGTGCCCAAGGGCAGGGACAATCTCTCCCTAGCCAGTGGACAGTTGTCCTTACAATTCAATAAGAAAATTCCTTCATACTTAATAAAGGAATGACAAGACATTGACCTATCTTTGTATTCCATTAGAAAATTATTTCCAGTTAACTTTTGTTATCCACCCCTTACTTTCTACAATTACATCAACTAGCTGGCAGAGAAGAGAATTTGAGGGGATAACCCAAAAATGTTAAGGACAACAAGAATCACTTTTTAAGAAATGTTTGAAACTAGAAGTGAAAATAAGCCCACTGATTATGGCAGATGGTATAATATTAACAGAGAACAAAGAGAAAACAGAACTACTTAACTATTTTGCTTCTTTCTTCTACATGATGGAAAATGATTTTTAAAATAGAATTGTCATGATTTAAAAAGACATTGAAGACCAATATTACCAAAGAGTAATGCCATAAGAAAGCATCAAATAATTTAAATGAACTTAAGTGTTGAGACTCATGTTCTCTGGGCAGCTAGATGGCAAAGTGGGTCCAGCCTGAAGTGAGGAAGGCTGAGTTCAAATCCAGACTTAAACATTTAGTAGCTGTAGGACCTTGGGGAAGCCACTTAACCTCTCATTGCCTCACTTACTTCATCTGTAAAATAAAGGGATTAATAGCACCTGCCTTCAAGGGTTGTTGTAAAAACCAAATCAGATAATATTTGTAGAGTGCCTAGCACAGTGCCTGGCCTGTAGTAGACACTATATAAATGTCATCATCATCATCATCTCAGGAAAAATCCATTTCATTTTCAGCTTGTCACTCATCAAGCTGAAAGAATAGACCCACCAAACATAAAAATAGATAATTCTGAATTTATACAGCTGGTTTGTTCCATCTAGTTTGAGGTTTATAATCCTTCCTGACACAAGGGCAATGAGAACTTAGAGATGTAATTTCATTTTTCTAGGGAATTCATGGGTAAGGAAATTTCCTCTACCAAGGTAGATCAGAACATTCTTGACAACTTGCAGTCTTAAAGAGTTACCTGGGAGGGTAAATGACTCTCATATAGCCAGCATGTCAAAAGTAGGACTTGAACCCAGATCTTTCTGGTTCCAAAGCCAGCTCCTTATCAAACACATCATGCTACCTTTCAATACAGGAGTATCAAAGGAAATTAAAGATGTCACTATAGATACTTAGTCTTAATGATTGCTAAGATTTATTCCAATTTTTTTAAGGAGGGGAAGGTAGGATATATTAATATATATATTAAATAAGGAAAAATAAAATTGTGGGTCTTGAGCCTCATTTTTGCTCTTTTTTTTTCTTTTTTGGAGGGGGGAAGGTAGGGCAATTGGGGTTAAGTGACTTGCCCAAGGTCACATGACTAGTTTTGTGTTAAGTGTCTGAAGCTAGATTTGAACTCAGGTCCTCCTGACTCCAGGGCAGGTGCTCTATTCACTGCACCACCTAGCCACCCTTGAGACTAGTTCTGAAAGACAAGCATGATTTAGATACAGAAAAAAAGTCATTCAAGAAGGGAAGAAATGGAGGCATATTAACCATGTGTTAGACCTCACAAAACCCTATGTTATCTAGGCATTGTTATCCTAACTTTCCAGACTGAGAAAATTCAAGGTTCAAAGAGTGTGACCTGCCTATAATTTCAATTTACTAGCCATTACATAGTCGTTGTTATGGAAGCCTGAGGCAAACCACATCTTCCTGACTCCCACGAACTCCTAGCCTACAACAAAAACAAAAACCATCATTCAGAGATGAGAAAAAGGAGGCCTAGACAAGAGAAGTGACTTGAACAAAATGACACAGGCAGCAAAGAGGAGAGCTAAGCTTCCAATCCAAGTCCTCTGACTCTAAAGCCAGGGCCCTTTCCATGATGCTATATTGCCCCCCAGAGAATGGGCTAGGGTAGTCAAAGTTCCATAGGAGCAGTGGGATGGGAGCTGAGGCTAAAAGGTGAGGAAAATAATTTTGATCATTAAGGGAAGAAGGACTGTTCCTCCACGAAGGATGGATGGGAAAATGCCTAATGTCCAGATGTCATGATGTACAGGTGAAGTCCATTGAATTAGACCATCAAGATATATATATATGTCGAGAGCAGGTATCAAACATGAAAAGACAATGAGCTGAACCTACAATTGCTTAGGAGGCAGATAGAAGGCTGGATTGCATCTGAGAAAATATGTACCACTTTTAATGAACCCATATTGTCCTTAGATTCAAAATACATGAATGCATGTATGCATTCATATATGCAAGTGTGTGTGTCTATATATGTGCGTGTGTATTTATAGGAACACATACATATGGATATGTGGGTACATGTACATATATGTATTGTTGTCTTATCCAGGGCTCTCCTGCTGATGGTCTATAGCTACAAGTCCTAGAATACCACACTGTCCAAAAAAGCCAATTTGGAAGTGATTCAAAGGGTAATGAAGAAATGCCCTGAAGGGCAGCATTATAAGGAGGCTGTAATGTATTACCAGTGATGGTTGACATGCAAACAGTGACATAATGTAATATATATATATATATATAATATTATGAATGATAATATATTTTATGACAGAATAACATCCAGAGATGAAGCATGCTTTCCACTTCCTAACAGAAAGGTGATAGACTCAAAGTGCAAACTGAGATGCACATTTTTGGACATGACCCTTGTGGGGATTTTCATTGCTTGACTATGCTTATTTCTTTTCTAAGGATTGTGATTTTTTTCTTTTTCTCCTTGGTGGTAATGGGGATTTGGGGAGAAAACAAAGGAAGGGGAAGGAAGGAAGGAGGGAAGGAATGAAGGAAAGAAAGAAGGAAGGAAGGAAGGAAGGAAGGAAGGAAGGAAGGAAGGAA
>NW_027185761.1:25046536-25053710 GCF_028583685.1 Petaurus breviceps papuanus
GCAGATGAGCAGGACAGTTTTTCAAATAGCATGTTGAATTTATTACATACTTTTTTCTAAAAAAGCAAGCTGTATGTAACAAAAATGTGTAGTCTCACATATAACCCTCCGTTTCTGTTCTACTTAGCTCCCTTGCTTCCTCCACATGGAGAGGTTGCAGAAGCCAAATGGCAGAACAAGTCAATAGGGTCTATGAATGAATGGGCCAGATTCCCATTATATTTGTGTATGGAAATATCCATTTGATGGGAGAGGGGAATGTGTTAAGTTCAGAATTCTTCTTTTAAAAATACATTTTAAAAATAATATCATCCAGGAAATGTAGGATTGGAAAAGGATGTGGCCTAGTCATATCATGGGAGTGAGGGAAAATAGAAGGCCAGCATTTGCAAACATTAAAGCATTATAGAAATATTCCTATCAAAGTCAGGGATTAGCCTACTTTGGTGTTGCTAGCAGGTGTTGCCAACTGAAATCGAATACACCCCATCCTGAAAAGCCCTTGGGTGTGAGGCTCAGGATGCTTTGATACAAATTAGAGATGTACTTTTAAATCCTTCAAGTTTAAGATGCTATGAAAACAAGGGAGAATGGTTTCAGCCAAAAGTGATTTCTGGATTCCCGAAAGAGTCTGCAATTCTCAAACACTTCCTATCCTGAGCAATAAAAACGGTCTCTGGAGGGGGTCCCTTACTATTACAAGCACTTCAGTGTTCAATCTGCCTAATCATATAAGAATAATGAGTCTAAGTCTCTGCTTCAGGGAAAAGTCTTATAGATAGAAGGGCACCAATGTCCCAAGAATCCTTGTGTAATAGTTGATTATTGCCCCCCACACACACACACACCAAATGAGAACCAGAATTTTTTTACCTGGGTCAGAAACATTGTAGGATCAAGGCAGTGGGCAAAATACAGGGAGGGAAGGGGCAGCAGAGCCAGTACAAAGGTGGGTACAATTAGTATAACTTGTATCTGGAAGGGACCTCAGATGCCATCTAGTCCAACCCTTTCATATCACAGATGAAGAAAGTGAGGATCAAATAGGTGAAGGGATCTACCCAAAGTCACACAGGCAGAAAGTGACAAAAGGGAGATTCGAATCCAGATCCTTTGTCCACAAATCTATTGTTCTTTCCACTGTGCCACACTGCCTCCCTGTCTTCATGCTGGGAGAGGGGTTAATCCAGCCCTCACCTTGAGCCCCCAAAAAGGAGTGTGCTATTGACAGGATTCCAGTTAGAGGTGGCAGGGAGCAGATTGTAGGGAGGTCCATGGACATGACAGGAAGTCTAAGTCTAAGTGAAAGACAGAAGTTATGGGGGTTCTAGACCAGGTGGAGAGAAGAGTGCTTCACAGGGAGGAAGCGTGTCCCCCACCTCTCCACTGTATCAGCAATGAGGCAAAATCCCTATGTTAACGATGGCTCAGTTACCTCATTCCCCTGTCCCCGGGCTCAGGTCTCTGTGTACCTAGAAGTCCCCAGCAGGGGTATGCTGCTGGTTTACAGCCTGATATGTGAGCCAGCTTTTGGACTGAAGAGGCAATTACTATATGAAATGATCTTATTCTGGTCAAGATGCAAGTCCCTAGAGAGTGATCTGAGGGACAGAGGTTACCCTAATTAGCCACAGAGAGAGAGGAAACCCAGCATGAGCAAACCTAGACAGGGCTTCGAGAAAGAGGCAGTCAAGGGGACAGCAGCAGGGCCAGGCAATCAGTAACAGAGAGTTGCTAAAGTCAAGTGATAATCAGTGGAAGGAGCGATGGGCAAATCAGAGTCAGAACTGGAGTCTCCAAGGCAGGGCTGAAGCTACAGACTTCTCAAAGGCACCCAGAAGGCATGAACAAGCAGGGGCTGCAATGCAATCCTGCCCCCCAAGTGAGGGAGGGGTCTGACCCACCTTTGACACCTCCCATCATCCTTCTGGTGTCCTCCCCTACACAGAGAGGACCACTGGCCACACACCTGTTGAAAAGTGACCAAGGAAAGAAAGTTCTCCCAGTATGTCAAAAGTGTCCTCTTTACCCTTTCTCCACCCCTGCCCTGTTCCTTCACATTGTTGGCTCTGCCCCTCCTCAACCTTTCAGCCTCCACACCTGCAGCCTGGGAAAACTCACTTCCTGTCTCAACACTGGTTCCAGCTCTGTGAGCAACGATCACACTTTCCAATATTGGGAGAGAAAGTCACAGAATCATCAATTCAGAGCTGGAAGGGACCTTGGGGGGCTAGTTGGTCCAAGTCCCTCACTTTACAGATGAAGATACTGAAGCTCACAGAGGGACTGGTCCAGAGTCACACAGGCCTAAGGTTTTCTGTTGAGTAACTTGTCCTTGTTGTATAGGATGTTGGGTATCATCATGACTGAGCAGAGTGACTCAGGCCATCAGACATAACGAGGGATATTAGGCTAATTTATTTCTCCTTATGACACATTTATGAGACTAAAAGCACATAGCTAACCCTATGCAACTTTTATGTGCTGGGGAATTTCAGACTCACTAATGATTCAAATAATATTGCATCTGTTGAATGCTTTCATATACATTATCTCATTTGATCATTGCAACAGCTCTATAAGGCAGGTAGCATTCAGAGAACTTAACCGATTTGCCCAAGGTGACACAGAAAGTTATGATGAGGCATTCTGGTCTGTCTCTTAGGTCAGAACTCTTTTCACAGCCACCAGGGGGGAAAATGAAGTTTATATAAATATGGGGGATCTATTCCCAAGTCACTGAAAATCTGTTTATAACAGGTTTACCCTAACAACAACAAAAAACCCTACATCTTAATCTTGGCATAATATTTAAAACTGCTGAAAAGGCAAGAAAAAAAGATTTTTTTTTAAGCATCCTACAGGCACTGGGAAAATCAGGTACTATTTCCAGCATGTGCTCATTAATCATTTAGATGTTAAGATTCAGTTTGGAGAAGCGTTAGGTATACACTCTTACTGCGCCTTTCTTAGCAATGCAGACCCGAAATTGATGTCCATGTTAGAGCCAAAACCAGAAATGCAGTCAATACCATTAAGGGCCAGCCATTATTGGGATTACTGACTCAAGCTGCTGAAATCTGAAGAATTCTAAGACAGAGAACTCTGGACATTATCCAAGCCATTCTTGATATTACCCAGGCTCCAATGGTCAAAGCCCATTTCTTTACAGGGTCTCAAAGGACCCAGCTCTATACAGGTTCATTCATGCAAACAGTTTGTCAGGTTGAAAACCTGGCTCAGAGCATTTTTTAAATCCTTATTTTCAATATTTCTGGTTATCATGCATCTGCTTATCTGTTTACATACTGCATTGCCTGATACTCCCCTCCCCCAACCCCACTGTGAACACAAGGTAACATATAAGTTCCTTGAGGGACTGTTTTTTCATTTTGTCTTTATATCCCCAGCACACAGTAGAGTGTTTGTACATAGCAGATTCTTAGAAGATTCTTGTTGGCCTAGACTATA
This sequence comes from Petaurus breviceps papuanus, assembly GCF_028583685.1. Taxonomy (NCBI): domain Eukaryota; kingdom Metazoa; phylum Chordata; class Mammalia; order Diprotodontia; family Petauridae; genus Petaurus; species Petaurus breviceps. Next base: position 25,050,008 of record NW_027185761.1, read on the forward strand.
ACAGATTGTCCAATATCCACAAGAAGTCACATATACCATAGCAAGTTTTCCTATTGCATGTTGAGTCTTTCCTCAGCTTCAGAACACATTTGGGGACCAATCCATCTAAAGGGAGTAGACTGGCAAGGCACAGCAATAGGACCTAGCCCAGTTCCTGGCACACTGAGCAGACATTCAATAAATGCTGGTTGGTTGACTGAATGATTGATAGAATAAAAAGGAACTTCGGGCCAAGGTGATTGAATTAACAAAATACTGGAGTTAAACACACAAAGGCATACACTGTCTCTTCCTTCAAATCCACTGCTGCCCAATTATCTTCCTAAAAGTCCAGTAGGTGCCAAAGAACTGTCTACTGTCAAAGTTTAGGGTGAAAAAATCTTTCCATCGATTGTTAGATCAGGTTCCGACTCCTCAATCCAGGGTCATGAAGGTGCCCCATCACTTGGACCCATCTTGTCTCTTACGGTTTACTTCTTTAGTTTTTACAGGCAGGTCTATGTGCCTTTATCGTTTTTCTTGTCAGTGTTAATTCTTGCTCCAGTTCTTTGGAAGTGTCATTTACCCACTTGAGAATGTCTCTCTGGAGATCTTGCTTTGTTCTTTTTTCCATCTGTCTTACTTCTTCCACTTAGGTGTCTTGGTTACTCTGGAGTATTTGGGTTGTTTTCTTTAAATCGTATCTGTGCTCTTCCTTGCTTTGCTCATTTTCTATTTTCTATCTACAGATTCTCATACTGTACTCATGTGCTTTTGTAAAGTCATTTTTCTTCTCTTGGGTGTCTTTATTGTTGTTTTTTTCAGGATTATCTTAGCAACTTGGCTCTTTTGGAGCTTTTCACTTTGCCATCTTGACAGAAAATCCTCCCCATCATTCATCTTTTATGATTTACATCTCCACCCACACTCACTCACTCATTTTCATGTCTGGGCTTTTTCTTAGGCTGTTTCTCCTGGCTTCCATGTCTTCCCTTCTCTTCTGGATCCTCTCAATTCTACCCATTCTTCAAGAGTCATCTCAATTCCCTCTTCTTCCATAAAACCTTTCCTTGTAACTCCAACCCACAGATTCCACATATTCTAGCATCTAATTACATGTTGTTTTACGTCATTCTCTCAGTAATAACAAAAATAGCTAACATTCATATAATGCACTAAGGTTTTCAAAGCCCTCTGGATACCTTATCTCTTCTGATATTCCCAGTCCTGTGAGACAGGAGTTATCGTCAGCCTCATTTGACAGATGAAGACACCAAGGCTCAAAGGGATGATTTGTCCCAGGTCGCACAGCCATTAAAAGTCAGAAACATGATGTGAACCTAGATCCTCTCTAATTCCAAGACTATCGTTCCATCATTCTAGCCATTATGTCATACTGCCTCTTGTTCTTTGTTCTTTGTTTTTTGTACTTTTACATTAAAATTTTCTACCCAATCCAAATCATGGCAGTTGTTTTATGTCTACCCCGCCCCCCTCATTCTCCTTCTTTCTCAAGGAATTCAGTCCAGGGCTTGTCATCTTCCTGTTCTCACCAGCTCTTGCCCATATAGTAAGAGACTTTAATACCCATTTATAAGGCTCCTTCAAACTACCTAAAACTCCCTTTTTCTCAACCTTCCTAAATCCCACAACCTACTTTGCTCCAATTCAGCCACACACAGGGATGTTAATACACTAGATCTTGCCACAAGTGTTCTCCCTCCCTAATTAGAAATTTTGACATTTTTCTATTGGACCATAACCTCCTTTTGTTCTAACTCTCCCCTTCACTTCACCCCTCCTAAACCTGTTCTTTGCTCATGGAGACCTTTAATCCCTCCACTGGAAGAATCCCTCCAGACTTTCTCAGACCATTAGCTATCTCTGCTTTGACTTCACTTTCCTCCCTCTCCAACCTCAACCCAATAGTTAAGTCACCTATTTCAACTCTACACTGGCCTCTACCCTTGAGTCTCTTGTCCCTTGTTTTACTGACACTTTTCTCTTGCCAAATCTCGGCACTGTATCACTCCCCCATCAGCTTCCTCTTCTGCTCACCAGCCAGTAAAGGAAGGTGGAGGGAGCCCCATAACCACCCTGACTGGGTACCTTGCAAAGTCATGTTATCCAGTCTCAGCTGGGTCCTCACTGCACCAAGGCTGTCCTTTTATTACTCCATAATTAATCTCTTTTTTAATAACTTCTAAAGTATGGTCACAGTACTCAGCAAATTGCAAGCACTTAAAGTGTTTCTTTAATTGATGAAAAGACCTCTTCTTGAGGGCAGCCAGGTAGCACAGCGAGTAAGAGCACCGGCTCCAGTGTTGGGATGACCTGGAGATCGAATCCCGGGCTCAGACACTTAGCACCCACCCAGAAACACCTGGCCATGTAACCTTGAGCAAGTTACTTAACCCCAATTGCTTAGGGGCGGCCAGGTGGCTCAGCGAGTAAGAGCACCGGCTCCAGTGTCGGGATGACCTGGATCAAAATCCGGGCTTGAATACTCAGCACCACACCCAGAAATAATAACTGGCCGTGTAACCTTGAGCAAGTTACTTAACCCCAATTGAAGAAAAGAAAGAAAGAAAGAAAGAAAGAAAGAAAGAAAGAAAGAAAGAAAGAAAGAACCTCCTCCATGGTCAAGACAAGAATGAGAAAGCCAATGTTTAAAAGGAGGAACGACGAGCAAAAAACATTGTAAATCATCCCCCCAAAAAAACCCTCTCCCAGATGTAAAATTTGTTCCCTTGGAAGACTAGAGGGGTGGAAAAGGGGAAGGACAGCACTAATGACTAAGGAGGTTAAAAGGTAGATACTTCAAGCGGTTTGTTGTCGTTTTAATATGTCTTTTTAGGAAAGATCAGAAGGGAGCAATTGACTGGAGAAAAATGCTAATTGGGACAGAAGGATGGAAAGCCAAACTTTAACAGGAATAGTTAGGGAGCACTCTGCAAATTGGATGCAGCTAATCAGCAAAGAATGATGACAAGTCCCCAGGGCTACAAAAGGAATTGTCAGTGAAGATTAGAGGAGAGCAAGTACTAGAACTATAGGAGGGAAAATAACTTGGGCAGTTATGTGTATAAATTTAATGTAAATATCCAAGAGAACATTTAAAATAGACAAATTTGCAATAAGCTAGAAGAAACTATTGTGATATTCCCATTACTATCTGAGGGTTTAGAGTATGTTCCAAAGAAGCTATTGAATTCCTGCTGCAATTTTTACCTTCACTCCCCCCTGACTACCACCAGATGATTGGTGTTATCTCTTGGGGGGGGACTAAAAAATATACAATTATTGATAAAAAAAAAATCTTTATAGGCCCAATAAAAAAATTAGTAAAAGCCATAGCATTAGAGAGAGGTTTTGGGGGTTTTAAGATTTCTAGGTTTTAAAAAATGTATCACTTAACTGTGATAAAATTCCATTTCTAATTTTTTGGTCAATTCTCCTCCCATTTACATATTTCTATATGTTTGGTCCAAATCTGTGATTTCTTTAGTAAAAGGACCTTTTATGTGAAATTCTTTTTATGTGAAATTCTTTCCACTCATGTAGATGGACAGTACTTTTGAAACCTAGAGTTTTAGAAATCGCCTGCAGTGGGGCATGGTTCATTCCTATAATCCCTGAGGAGACTGAGGCTAGTGGTTGCCTTGAACTGGAGAGTTCTGAGCTGCAGTGGCTAAAGCCCACAGATACATTCAAGTGAAGTGTG
>NW_027185761.1:25054110-25058713 GCF_028583685.1 Petaurus breviceps papuanus
GAAGGAAGGAAGGAAGGAAAGAAGGAAGGAAGGAAGGAAGGAAGGAAAGAAGGAAGGAAGGAAGGAAGGAAGGAAGGAAGGAAGGAAGGAAGGAAGGAAGGAAGGAAGGAAGGAAGGAAAGGAAGGAGGGAGGGAAGGACCCTCCCTACTATGCACACTACCTCTCAGACATATGGACAACATTTTAGATATGAATTGCCTCTTCTTTATACATGTCTTAGTCACATATCTCCCCAATATTTGTGCCTCTCTATTTGTGTCCTGTATGTGAGTATACTCTCCTCATTGATGCTGTGTATAGGAAAGTATCATCCATGTTTATCGGGGAGATGCTGTATTGCTACCATTCTTACTAAGTCATTTCAGAAAATGCCTTTGCCTTCCACTAATTGTTTCTTCTGGCCAAGGTAAAGGAGATTCACCAGTCGGGGCTTGTGAGTTGTAGTTTTAGGAGAGTTAACCTGTAGGAGTTATTCCAAAGATCACCTAACCTGGGTGTATGAGTTTCAGGAGATATAACTCTTAGAAATGAAGGTGGGGTTACCCTGTGAGGACTTAGCTGAGATTTATTTGGGGTGTCTTATGAATGTTTGATTCCATACTACTGCAAAGATACAGTGGAGGGGAAAATGGATTTTGTTGTTAGTTGCTTATTTTCAGACTATAATTAGGTAGTTTTCCAATGTGTTCCCTTTGCAAGTTAGACCAGTTGCTTTGACATAACTTTTTGCAGGGTTAAAGTTTCATTACTATATCAATTGTATTACTGTGTCCATTATGAGCATTAGAGCTGATATCAACAGCATAGATGACACATCACTAGAATATTGGTGCTGAGCAATAAAGTCAATGGAGACTTACGCACATTAATTTGTTTTTCTAATTTCACTCTTGAGAAAACATAGATTGTTTACTCTTATTTTGTCAAGAATCCGGACAGCTTGTCCAAGATCCCTATGGACTTCTGGTCTATAGTATAAGGTTTCGCTGATGGCCTAGAAGCCCCAAGTAATCAGTCCTAACTTTTTAATACCTTTTTGGGAACCCTATACATCTTTGAGGCTTTTCTTGAGTTTATTAAATTTCTTTTTGGGGGGGAGGGCAATTGGGGTTAAGTGACTTGCCCAAGGTCACACGGCTAGTTTTTGTGTTAAGTGTCTGAGGCCGGATTTGAACTCAGGTTCTCCTGACTCCAGGATGAATGGTCTATTCACTTCACCACCTAGCTGCCCCTCAATTATCATTTCTATGCAGATAATTTCCAGATCTATATATCCAGCCCTAGTCTCTCTCCCGAACTATGGTCAAGCATCTGCCTTTTGGATATACTGAATTGTACATCACACAGCAATTTCAAACTCAACATGTCCAAAACAGAACTCATCATCTTCTCCCTAAGACTTGCCCATCTTCCCAAATTGCCTCTTCCTCTTGAGGGCACCACCATCTTGGCAGTTGAGGGCACAACCTTCCTTCCAGTCACCCAGGCTCTTCATCTGGCAGTATCCTCAGTTCCTCACTCCCATTCACCCCATATATCCAACCTGTTGCAAAGTCTTGTCATTTCTACTTCCACATTTCCCACAGACACCTCCTTCTCTCTATTCACAAGACTTTAATTCGGGTCCTTGTCACTTCTCACCTTGATCCCTGTGATCTCCTGCTGTTGATCTTCCTGCCTGGCTGTGCTTGAGCTGATATTTTCTGGTACAGCCACAATGACAGGAGTGATTCAAGCCTCTGTCTGCTGTAACCAGAGATACAAAAAACATCTTTTGCTGAGATACAAAGCAAAGATGCAAGATGCCTATTGTGACTTCCGGGAATCAGGACTGGGATTCAGATCTTAACAGAGACAGATTCTGAGGCATTCAGTCAGACGAGAGCTTTGAAGTATCTAGTGAAGTAAACTCCTTTTTCCCACAGTTTCCTTAGCTCAGTTTATCGAGGTCCCTGATCCCTGAAAAGGAGCCTCAGATGAATAAATCCTTTCCTACTCTTTTCATCATGCAGGAGAAGCAAGAAAAATGACAGGAGGAAGTTCCCACTTTGGGAAATGGTCTGGAGCCTCCATGGGAAGAGGGATTAGGCTAAGCATTCCTTGAAGTGGCTCTCAGCAAATCTTATTTATTTTCTTTGTACAAGGAAATTGTGTGTGGCTAGGGTATATGTATTGTTCACAACATGACCTGAAACAGAAAGAGGCAGATTGAAAGATCAAATTATGGGGGCAGCTAGGAGGCACAGAGACAGAGACAGAGAGAGAGACAGACAGACAGACAGAGAGACAGAGAGACAGAGAGATAGAGAGACAGAGAGACAGAGAGACAGAGACAGAGAGAGAGACAGAGAGAGAGACAGAGAGAGAGAGACAGAGAGAAATAGGAGAGACAGAGAGAGAATCTAATTCCCAAATTGGAAGCAAAGTCACAGAATCCTGTAAGAAGTTTCTATAATTTTCATGTTTTAGAGCAGAATTTCATTTTCTTTCTTTTTTCAGCTCTCTTCTATTTTCAAAAAAAGGAAGGAAAACAGAGTCTTCAAACTATAGGCCAGTGAGCTTGACTTTGATTCCTGGAAAAATTCTAGAAGGGATCATTAAAAAGAACTTTAGCAAATATCTAGAAAAGGAAGGAGTGATTTCAAAGAGCCAGCAAGGCTTCATCAAGAACAGTTAATTTGAGATGAATTTCATTTCCTTTAGTCAACTAGTAGATGAGGGGGATTCTAATAAAGTATCTTATTCTATTCTTGTGGAGAAGATGGAGAAATTAAGATTAGACAATCATACAACTGGATGAATTCCAAGCTGATTGTATAACCTGACTCAAAGAGTGGTTGTTGATGGCTTAATATCACCATGGCAGGAGGTCTCCAGTAGAGTGCTCCAGGGCTCTGTGCTTGACCCTGTGCTGGTTAACATTTATATCAGCGGGCAGCTAGGTGGCACAGTGAGTTAAAGCGCTGGCCCCGGAGTCAGGTGGACGCGAGTTCGGTTCAGGCTTCAGAAACTTAACACCCATACAAAAAAACTAGCCATGTAACCTTGGGCACATTACTTAACCCCAATTGCCCTCCAAAAAAGGCACAAAAAAAAAAAAAGAAAACATTTATATCAGTGATTTAGGTGTACTTGGCTCCAAGTGATGCCTCCTGTGGGGGAAGGAAAGATTGGATTTCTGGAACCTGGGTCACCAATTTGCAAATCATGCAGGGCTAGAAGAGAAAGCTAACATACTTGACTAGAGTCAAGATCCAAAGAAATACTGACCATTCAGAACACTGGGCCAAATCTATTAAGATAAAATTCAATAGGGATTAAGGCAAAGTTTTGCACATGGGTAGTAAAAAAAAAAATCACCTTTACCATAGTTAGCAGTTGTTCTGAAAAAGATCTGGGGTTTTTAATGGCCTGCAAGCTCCCAGTGAGTCATCAGTATGGCAAAGCAACAACAACAAATGTTAATGCAACCTTGACTTACATTAATAGAGGCAGAGCTTCCAGGAATAGGGAATTGATAGTCCCACTTTACTCTGACCTTGTCAGACATAATCTGAAATAGTGTGTTCTGGACACCACAGTTTAACGACATTGATAAGCTGGAGAGTGTTCAAAAAATGGCAGTCGGGATAAGGAAAGGCCATGTCATTGTGGATCAGCTGAAAGAATTGGAAGTGTTTAAAATGGACAAGAGAAGACATGACTGGCAGGAGGTGCAGGGATGGATAGATATCTTTGCATTTCTGGAATGAACTCCATCCTCATATCCACCTCATCATGGATTCTCTAACGTCCTTCAAAGCCCAGTTCAGGCATCGATACCCATCTAAGAGCTTTCCTCCCTGAGTCCTCCAACCGGCAGAATGTGCTCCCTCTTGAAAGTGTTTTGTATTACTTTGTGTTATGTTATAGTTACTTGCTTTTGTACAAGCTGTGTCAGCAGGTAGACAGGCAGGGATAATATTTAGACAGGTATTTAGATGATAAATAGATGGATAGATATTTAAATAGATATGAGAGAGAGGGAAGTAGAAGTAGCTAGGTAGGTAGAGTATTTATTAAACACTTACTGTATGATAAGCACTGGGATATAGATACAAACAAGCAAGGTAGTGCCTATACTCAAGGAGCTTACATTGGAATAGAAGAAGACAGCACAGAAAGGGGAAGGGTGCCTGTTTGGGGGCAATGTGGTAGGCAGTACCCCGGGCGCCCACCCCATCACCTTCTCACTTCTCCCTTTAATGCCCTGGACCTCCTCCCATTCCATTCTTCTTAGGCTACATTCCATGTGCATCACTCTTAGAAATGGTCCTAAGAATTCCAGCTCCTCCCCCACCCCATTTATTCCTCAGCCTGCCCAGAGTTTTGAGGGAGGTATCCTCCTTCCTGCTGCAGTCCTTCCTAAGGGCCACCACCTGGTGATTAGCTGGCAGTGGGGCTGGGGGCCAGCTCCTGCCCCACCACAGACCCTGTTACTCAGCTGCTGAGAAGAGATTAAATGGAACATTCCACTTGGCTTGGCGGGGCGGGGGCAGGGGGGGGGGGGGGGTGGGGGGGTGGGAGAAAATAAGAAAACACAAACATCAAAATAACACCACC